>NC_090863.1:1957473-1972473 GCF_024217435.2 Syngnathus scovelli
AGGTGATGAAGCACAACAGGTTTTCATGGCATTCTTAACCAAACATTGGGCAAGCGTTAAAGGCACCTGGAGTCCTTTTGATCTCCAGGGCCGTCCATTGGAATATAACGGGGTGCCATTACAAATACAAATTGACCAACTATTGGGCAGGATAAAAATAAAATTCCAACATAGAGCAAATTACACAGACATTGGCCGAACTAAACAAAAAGAAGAGTTGTTTGAAGACTTTAGACACAGACCAGAAAGAGTGTTCAACTGATGTCTATGATCAACTCAAAAATGCGCTACATGCAAATTTGCGACCAGTATTATGTCGAAAACGAATAAATTCAACAATTTTTTTTCCCTATAAAATGGTGCCGTTTGGGTTTGAAGTACATAGTCGCTTCAAAGGAGGAAAAGCATGATTTAAGATAAGCGATTGATCAATGAGAAGGCTATCCCTTGTGCCAGGGGTATCAAACTCATTTGTTCGCGGGCCGCAGTGTAGTCATGGCTTCTTTTGGAGGGCCGGTATGACTGTCATACCGGAGTAGATGTGTGAGCACCTCATATTGTGGGAGCTGCAAAACAAGCTGACGAGTAACTCGCTTTCAAATCAGACAATTAAAAACTGGTCTAATATTTAAAATTAAAATATTACTAAAAGTGAAGATAATTTGCAATTCGAGTAATGACACCTGTGCCTTATACAAAGGTAAAGTAGGATTAGAATTTGATGAAACAGATATGGACATCCACATATTCCATTAGAGTTTAAATTGAGTGAGTGAGTGAGTGAGTGAGTGAGTGAGTGAGTGAGTGAGTGAGTGAGTGAGTGAGTGAGTGAGTGAGTGAGTGAGTGAGTGAGTGAGTGAGTGAGTGAGTGAGTGAGTGAGAGAGTAAGTGAGTGAGTGAGTGAGTTTTCTGTCGCCTGCACGTCATCTTTCCTGCATGGCTATGTTGCTGTCTCAGCCGCACCTGACCGTTGAAAGATGCACGACACTCAATCCTGCCACTCTCATTCCCCTTCCTGACGACGGCGAATTCCATGATTGTGTCGATGCTGCTCAACAAATTGCAAAGGCTCGGCCTGATTTGGAAGATACGCCTCTGCCAGATGGTCATGTGGTTTTTGTTGATGGGTCTTCTAAGAAAAATGAATCTGGTGTGACCCTTACTGGGTATGCCATTGTTACTGCCGACGAAGTCTTGGAGGCTGCTAAACTGCCATCCTATATGTCAGCACAGGCCACTGAGCTCATTGCTTTGACTGGGGCCTGCAAATTGTTTGCAAACAAGTCCGTCACTATCTGGACTGATAGTCAGTATGCTTTTGCTACAGTGCACGTTTTTGCTTAGCAGTGGAGCAACCGTGGCATGATAACTTCTACGGGGAAGCCCATCACCCATTCCACATTACTAACTCAACTTTTGGACGCTGTCCAGCTACCTTTAAAGGTGGCGGTTTGCAAATGTGCTGCTCACACTGCAAGCTCTGATCCTGTTTGTCTCAGTAATGCTTTTGCTGACAAATACACTAAGGCTGCTGCAGAAGGCCGGCTCCATGTCCTCTGGTCTCTCACTGATCATGATTCGATGTCACACATCTCCCCTGATGTGTTGCTTGACATGCAGTCTCAGAGCCCCTTCCAGGAACAATTCTCTTGGGAAAAGCGGGGTGCAACTAAAAACACTGATGGTCTTTTTGTGTGACCTTTGGGCAAACCTGTCTTGCCTCGTAACTTGTTCAAATGGGCTGCTATTTCGAGTCATGGGGTCACCCATGTCTCGACAGGGGGGTATGGTGAAAGAAGTTGAAGCTATTTATACAACATACGGTTTTGCAGCTTTTACACAAGGCAATTTAAGACCTCAGAGAGGAAAGTTCCCGACTCCATTGTATCCGTTTCAGACAATACATATGGTTTATATCCAATTACATAAATGTGAAGGGAAAGAATATTGTTTTTTCTGTATTTATTTGTTTTTTGCATTTATTTCATTGTAAAAAGGTGATCTCCGCAGACCCAACTCAAGTACGGAAGGTGAGCAAAGTCTGGTAATAGTGCCTGATCCTGGTGCCAAGATCCAGGGTTGACACGAAAGCTAGCAGAAGCCAATTTCCAAGACACCAACCCGAAGCTCAGGGTGTTGACTCTGAGGAGATCCAAAACGTGAGCATTAGAGTCATTCATAAAGTGCTTTAATCAGGCTGTAGCCTGCGCAAAGTCTACCATGTGCTTTTTGGTTGCTTTTGCTGGTTTGTGTTATTGTTTTTTTTTTTTTTTTTTTTTTCGGGGGTTATTTTATTTGTATGGATAGAGTACCATGAGCCTCGAACATTCTTCTCTCAGGCAACTACCAACGCTGATTCTAATCAATATGGCTCATGGGAAAAAATTGCTAGACATAAGCGCAACACAAAATCCCCTTTTGATCATGTTGTTTGTACACCAGAAACCGTCCGCGGTCCAACTTGCGTGCCATGGCTTTTGTCTTGGACTTACAATAACTCATTAATGTTTACTGTGGCTCCTAATACATCTTCTTCTATTATTTTACCTATGAAAAGTTTGAAAGGTTTTCGAAATGGTCACCCCACTACTGGGGATAAATGGCTCGGATATTGGTGGTATTTAACTAGTCATCCAGTTAGCACCGACTGGGGCACCCTTGTCACCACACAAACGCAAGATTTTTGGCCCTCTGGTTCCAGTGAAGAGGCTGTGTTCTTTGCTAAACGAGTAACTTTGAAGAATCAGGGCACAAGCCTCCTTTTGACTCTTACACTCCCTGATGGTCAAATTCGTCCTCCAAATGCCTCCTTGTTTAACACTTCTTGTTGGGGTTTTCAACTGTGGGCTTGGTCCTCTGGAATTGATCCTCAGTTTCCTATTGCTATTTGCATTAACAAAACAATGTCGATCGCAGACCGTCCCGTTACAAAAAATAATTACACCCTGTCAGCAGGAGCAAAAATCACAAGTATGCTCCTCACTGATGTAGACAGCTATTTAGCCTCCACAGGAATAAGCGGTCAAACCAACAACTGGCTTATGGCTGAGCAAGCCGCAAAGATGGCTAACACCAGTTGCATTGCATGTATGGGTCCAAGACCTCTTTTAAAAATCATACCTGCAAATATAGTTCCTAAGTGTGCTGTTGTTTTAATGTTAAACTCATCCATTTCACCCACTCATGATTGTTTTAAATGGGATAAGGTTTACCCTGTTGCCTCTATGACAAAATATAAACCCCTTTTTTCATCCGATGTAGCTAAGGGTAATTTTACATGCATTAGATTACCTGGTACCGGTGAGAAGCTCGGCGCCCTACCTACTCCATGGTGTGGGTCTATGACCAATGTCACTGCCCCTTTTTTTGCCCATTGCTCGTAGTGATATTTGGTTTTGGTGTAATAGTAAACTTTATGATAGGTTGCCTTTAAACAGCTCTGGAATTTGCGCTTTGGTAACCCTATTGTTTCCTGTTCATTTGATACCAATGTCCTCTTATGATCTAACATCTTTCCGTAGTGCCCGAATTCTGGCCGAGAACGAAGCGAAACGCCGAATGGCAGGGCGCAGCTAATCCAACTTACATAGACGCCATTGGTGTTCCTAGAGGAGTACCGGATGAGTATAAGCTGGTGAATCAGATAGCAGCTGGTTTTGATTCCGCCCTATGTTGGTGGTGTACTCTTAACAAAAATGTTGACAGGATTAACTACATCCATTACAACGTGCAGAGGCTTGGAAACTGGACCGAGGCGGGTTTCAAGGCGGTCCACTCCCAACTGGCCGCTACTTCCCTTATGGCTTTCCAGAATTGAATGGCCCTTGACATGCTACTCTCAAAAGAGGGCGGTGTCTGCGCCATGTTTGGTGAGCAATGTTGCACATTTATTCCAAATAATACTGCAGCCGACGGAAGCTTCGTCTGTCAGAGGCCTCAGGTGGTGCGTGTTGGCGACAAAATCTCCGCCAGCATCACGCTGAGCACGGGGGCCCCCCAGGGCTGCGTGCTCAGTCCATTGCTCTTCACCCTGCTAACGCATGATTGCACTGCGACCTACAGCGACAACCGCATAGTGAAGTTTGCTGATGACACGACTCTGGTGGGTCTCATCACGAAGGGCGACGAGACTCGGTACAGGTCGGAAGTTGACCTTCTGTCCACGTGGTGCAGGGACAACAACCTCCTGCTGAACGTCAACAAGACCAAGGAAATCGTTGTTGACTTCCGGAAGGGTCACACAAAACACCTGCCGCTGATCATCGACGGTGCTGTGGTGGAGAGAGTGAGCTGCACCAAGTTCCTGGGGATGCACATCAGTGAGGACCTCTCCTGGTCCGAAAACACCTCGTCACTGGCAAAGAAAGCTCAGCGCCGCCTGTACTTCCTGCGGAAGCTCAGGCGTGCATGTGCTCCTCAGACAGTCCTGTCTACATTCTACCGTGGCACCGTTGAGAGCGTCCTCACCAGTTGCATTGCTGTCTGGGGTGGTAACTGCACTGAACAGAACTTGAAGGCCCTGCAGCGCATAGTGAATACGGCTGGTAAGATTATTGGTGCTTCGCTCCCCTCCCTGAAGGACATTTACACCTCCCATCTCGCCCGCAAGGCAACCTCGATTGCGAGAGATGTGAGTCACCCGGCTCACTCTTTTTTTGACCTTCTGCCCTCTGGGAAGAGGTACAGCAGCCTGCGCTCCCGCACCACCAGACTCGCCAACAGCTTCTTTCTCCAGGCTGTTAGGACCCTGAACTCGCTACCCCCTTCTGCGTAGCGTGCAGCACTGTTGCGCTTTTTCTGAACGCACCTGCTCCTTTTTTTTGCTCCTCTTATTTATTCATTTATTCATTTATTCATTCATTCATTATTTATTTATTTATTCAGCACGCTGTTATACTTGTTTACTTGTTTGTCTGTTGTGGGCCATGTCTTGTCACCGTGGGATAGGGGGGAACGAAATTTCGGTTTCTTTGTGTGTCTTTGGCATGTGGAGAAATTGACAATAAAGCTGACTTTGACTTTGAAGCCTGTCCTGGGCCCTTGAGGGTCTGCGGACCTTAAATGGGAAGATGAAGGAACACGGTGGGGTGAACACGGAGGTTTGGACCGACTGGTTGAACGTGTTCGAAAAGTACCGCACCCTGGTTTCCTCGGTCCTGGTCTCAATTGCCGTTTTCTCTGCCATTTTGACCCTGTGTGGATGTTGTTGCATTCCTTGTCTCCGATCCTTAATTAGCAGGCTAATTACAACTGGTATCTCTCCACCAGCTAAGACTTTTCCGTTGCTCCAAAGGGATGACCTTTCGATCGACGGGAGTTCTTTCTCTAGTGACGACTCTGTCAGCGAATCTATTGTGGTAAACGTGTCCGATTTGTTTCCTGACTCTGGCTTTGACGATTAAGACTCAATTACCTCCCAAGTATAAATTAGTTCTTGCGAAATGTGATCCCTTGGCTGAAAATCTTTTGAAGTGGCCATATGGGTGATAAGTTAGTCCCCGAGAACTTATGATAAACAGGGGGGAATTGTTAGAAAAATTGTATATATATGTTATCATGCGTTCTCTAATGAGTACTTATTCATAATATTACTGCTCAATATGCTTGCTGCTTTGCCTTGCTTATTCTTATCTTGTGCAACGGAACAGAAGGATTACGGCTGAGTCAGGGGCGAGATGACGGTTGTGTCAAACAAGATACTGCTCACATCTCAGCAGAAAAATGACATCCACCAGAACAGATCACATCAAACGATGCGTCATGAACCTTCTGATCTTCCTTAAAGAACATCACTTTCTCTTTTTATCTCTCGGAATTTTGCTTAAACTGTTTTGCTGATATACGAGACGAAGCCCACAATCTTTTTCCCCTCACCCTCAGGGGATAATCGTCTCACACTGTGGGTAGGGCGTTCCAAACAAAAAGAGCGAGAGTGTAAACAGATTTTTAGTGTAGTCAGATTGTAGAAAGCAATCTGTATCGCACTCCTCGCGAGAAAAATCAATATTCTGCCTCACTTGTTTTTGTCTGCTGATCCTTTTCTTTTATTCAGATATTCAGTTAGCACTTTGAACCTGACAGACATCTTCCATATTGAAGAAATGCGCTCGCTCTTTGCTGTCCCACGACTAATGTAACGAGTCTAAGTCCTCTCCCTGCCCTCTGTCTGACTCAGAGGCCCTTGCTGCGCTGCTGCTGCACACACGCCACAGCGAGCCCTTATTGGAGTTTGCCCAAGGAAAGCTCCACCAGAGTGCGTGGGTTTGGTGTCGGCTGGAAGAAAGACTAATGAAATCCTGGAGCCTGAATGATGGTTGAGGTGCACCGCCCACAGCGAGGGGATCAACTAGGATTAGGGCGTAACAAGTGCCAATAAAGCAGGGAGCAGAGGTGACTAACCAGGGCTAAAGTACAAGGCAGAAAGAAAATGTCCTTGTCCTACCGATGTGGGTCCTCATATATTTTCATACGATTAGCATAATGAACACACAAGCAGGAAGGAAGGAAATAGTAAATAGAGGCATTATTCAAGTTGTATAGACAAGCATGAAGGAGATGGTTACGGTTGCTCAGTAAGTAGCAGTCATGGTTATTCTTCGCAGAGGATAAAGAATATGTATATGCTTGTGAGCATTGTTTGATTATCTAGCTGCATTATTTGTCTTCAAATAGCCACTGCTTAAAGGGGTGTAACACCACCACAACACCAGCATTTTTTGTTAGCATTTGGCCAAACGGATTGTCACAAATGGGGTTCATTTTATGTGTAAGGAATTCATCCAATTATTGTGAATAAACATCAGATTTGGTATACGTAGTAGCTGACTCAAATGTGACTCAGACTAATAAGTATGTATGTCCAAAAGACTAACATCAAAACTAAAACGGCTGCCAATAACAATAGCGGTACTTCAATTCATTTCACTGGTGAAAAATAACACATGTAACACAACATACAGGTGCATGGCAGAAAAAAATTCCCCCGCTCTTGTTCCGCCTTTAGTTTTCTTTCAAAGTGACCTTTGGCTGTGCCCTGCGGCGGCAACATGCCAGGCACAATGTTGAGGTGCAAAACGGCGTGAGGGAGGTCTATTAAAACGCTCACGCCGACATACGACAGTAAGGATGGAGAGAGAGAGCTAGAGAGGGGGGGGGGGAACCCATATGTCTGGGCGATGACTCACCGATGATGCTGGCTATTTATAGCATTGAGGGAGGGAGGGAGGGAGGGAGGGAGGGAGGGAGGGAGGGAGGGAGGGAGGTGGAGGACAGCAGCATCACCACACAGTCAACGGGGAGCGGCGGGCGAAGCCAACGCTGAAAGGGAGAATGCTGAGGAATGGTTGGAAGGAGGTCATGGAGCAGGTGAAATGAAGGCTGTGGGCGTGAATGAAATACTTTTCATCTTAACTAGGATCACAGGATACAGCCCTGGGGCCTTTCATAGTTGAACTGTGATGGGTTAATTCCCAACGACCCGCTTCGATGATCATTCATTCTCTCCAAACCAAACCATGGCTTAGATCCCACACACATCAGCAAAAAAATGGCATTGGCACAGGGTTGTGTCGACGTTTTATAGCCACTGTACATAATATTGATGAAGATAACTTCTATACCACAATAATCCCATCTTTTTAAGGCAGGTAATGTCCTATTGCGCAAGAGGTCATAATGTGGATGTACAGACAAAACTTGATTTCAATGTAGTATGTCACTTCAAATGCAAATCGACACTAAGGTGCATTCACTCGCTGTTATAAATAGAATGTATTTCAGCGTAGGCTTTAATGATGCTCCCTTGACGGGAAATTGTTTCTGCATCCCAAATGCATTGGGCGCCTGCCTGTGCTGCTCCAATGACGTCAGTGCGTGTGCGTCAAACGCATGCACCCAAAGCTCCCCTACCACCCACCCACCCCGCTCCCCTCCCCTCCCCTCGCCCTTTGCAGACACTAACATCATCTGTTTGCATTATTGTTTAAAGGGTTGAGCCGGAGCACTGTGGAGTGCTGCGCCCGCCAACGCGCATCCATGAAAAGAAAGAAAAAGAGTGGAGTGAAGAAGGAGCAGCATCGAAGACATTCAAAGTGACAAGAAGCAATCAAGAACCAATTTGTGCAGTCATATCCATGTCAATTGACATACCGTAATAGAATCAAATGTAGAAGAGACCGAAGGAAGAGTTTCATGAAAGGAAATGAAATGCTAAATACTAATAATACATAAATCATATATCTGAAGCTCGCAGTCTATCACAACTCGCCTTTTTTAGCTCAAAGGTGGCCAACTTCATTTTGCATGCGTATGCTTCAACATCCATTAGTGAGCCAACTTCTTTTACGGAAAAGATGGCCATTAGCGGTGAAAGGCACAGAGAGCCGGTGAGGCTATGTCATTAATGCAGAAATAGGCTCCCTCCCTCCCTCCTTCCCTCCCGCTGGTTTTGTGACAAGTGGCCTTTTCAAACAGGATGTGCCCACAGAGCCACACTTTAGCACCTCGCTCCCACTCGTCTGGCCAAATCTAAGCCCTAATTTGCTCCAAATCCACACTCAATTAAAGCTCCATTCTGACACCTGACAGCCTAGGTGACACAATGTCTCCGGCGGGCGCCACAATCATTGGTGCAGCTCTATCGGGAGGGAGAGAAGGTGCCTGCTAGAGGAAAGGATGGTAAACGCAAGCGTGCAAAGAAACAAAAGGTGGAGGCAATTGAAAGGCGGCGAAGCGCCGTCGCCATGGAAACGTGGAATGAAAAGAAGATGTGCCATGACAACCACGAGGAGAGACTCTCCCCTCTTCTCCTTGGCTGCGGGGTGATGAAGACGACGATGGAAACAAACAAATGGGCGAGAGCCCATCTTCTGCTGGCAGTGACTCATATTGGAATGAGTCATTCTTCCAAAATAAAAGCTAACTTTGTAATCTGTTAAATGTTTGACAGCTTCAAATGCAAACATGAATAAGAAAAATGACATACAAGGGAGCCCGTGGCAAAACCGTGATTAAATTCACCCAGATTTTTTGGGTGCCGCCTCAAAATTTGGTGCACGCTTTGACATGCGCCATCTTCGCCCTCACTCTTCAGAGGTGAGGGTGTGATTTCCGCCCTGCCTCACATTTGGTGTTTTTTTTTGGGGGGGGGGACAACCCAAGAAAAGTTGGTTGAAGCCTGTCATCCACTGCCCAAACAAAACCGGAACGACAGGCCAGCAGTCAGTCATTCTGAAATGTGTCAACGGGAAGCACAAAATGGCACTTCTAACTAAGACAGGGTAAGTTGCTCAAAGTCACAGACATCTACATGAATATATCTGATGGCGCCGCGGATGGCTGCCACGGTGAGTCGCTCTCTGTTTCTTTGTCTTATTTTGTGTGTTTTCTGTGTCTTCTGCTGTCCATCCCGGATCACTTTTACTAGAGAAGCACTGTTAAACATCGGTCAGTCTTCTTCTGGTATTTTCTCTCCTGTTCTCTCTGACTCAGACTGTTTGTCGGAGATTTTAGCCGGAGCGGCGGTGCTATACAAGCTAGCGCGACGGCGGCGACGCGGAAAACGAGCGGGAGCCCTCGTAAATCTGAGGCAGAGAGGGTTCCGTTCTGCCCTACCGTCAATTCATCTGGCGAATGTCCGCTCCCTGGCGAACAAGATGGACGAACTGCTGCTCCTCACTTCAAGGAACACGGACTTCAGCAGATCCGCCGCGCTGTGTTTTGTTGAGACGTGGCTTAGCGAACGAACCCCCCACCACGCCATGGAGTTAGCTGGGTTTCGGCTTACGCGTGCAGATCGCAGCGCGGAGCTCTCCGGAAAATCAAAGGGAGGTGGTCTCTGTTTCTACATTAATGAACGTTGGTGTACCGATGTCATGGTGTTGAAAGAGTTTTGCAGCCCTCTCCTAGAAACACTTTTCATAAACTGCCGGCCGTTCTATTCACCACGGGAGTTCTCCTCGATCGTCATGGCGGCTGTTTACATCCCACCACACGCACGTGCGAGTGAAGCCACGCAGATGCTGGCTGACCAGGTGACAGACATGGAGAAACTTCTACCAAATTTACTAATCATTGTTCTGGGTGATCTTAACAGGGCGAACCTCGCACACGAACTCCCCAGATACAGACAGCACATAACGTGTCCCACCAGAGGGGCACAGACACTGGACCACTGCTACACCGTAATTAAGGATGCATACCACTCTGTGGCTCGTGCAGCTTTAGGACTCTCGGACCACTGTCTAGTTCATCTGATCCCTGCCTACAGACAGAAACTAAAAACTTCTAAGCCTGAGGTGAGGACTGTCAGGAAGTGGACAGTGGAGTCAAGGCAGGACCTCCAAGCCTGCTTTGACTGCACCGATTGGAGTGTTTTTGAAGCTGCAAATTCAGACTTGCATGAACTCACTGACACTGTCACATCATACATCAGTTTTTGTGAGGATCTGTGTGTGCAGACTAAGACCTTCTGCACGTACAACAACGACAAACCTTGGTTTACACCGAACCTTAGGAGGCTGCGCAAAGTCAAGGAGGAGGCCTACAGGAGCGGCGACCGGGACCTGTTCAAGCAGACCAGAAACACACTGAACCGAGAGGTCAGGAAAGACAGGAGGTGTTACGGGGAGAGCCTGGAGACACCTCTCTGCCAATCCTGATCCCTCAACAGTGTGGAAAGGCCTGCAGAGCATCACGGGCTTCAAGAAACGAACCCCCCGTCCTGTGGAGAGCCCAAGGCTCGCTGACCAGCTAAACAGGTTCTACTGCAGGTTTGATCGGTCCTCCCACACAACGGGACCTCCTGCAGCACAATCCACACAATCCACATACTCACCTCCCCCCACAACTGCTCTGTCCACACCTCCATCACCGTGGTCACCGACTCTCTCTCTTGCAGAGGCCGCGCCCGCACTCCAGATTCGCGAGGAGGAAGTGCGCCAGATGTTCCGGAGACAAAAGATCAGGAAGGCACCGGGCCCAGACGGCGTGTCACCTTCCTGCTTGAAAGTCTGCGCTGAGCAGCTGGCGCCCACCTTTGCACGGATCTTCAACCGTTCCCTGGAGCTGTGTGAGGTGCCCTCGTGCTTCAAGAGCTCCACCATCGTTCCAGTGGCCAAGAAGCCCGCCATCACAGGTATGAATGACTATAGACCTGTTGCACTGACATCTGTGGTCATGAAATCTTTCGAGAGGTTAGTACTGAACCACCTGAAGGATGTCACGGGCCCCCTGCTGGACCCCCTCCAGTTTGCCTACCGGGCAAACAGGTCGGTGGATGATGCGGTCAACATGGGACTGCACTACATCCTGCAACACCTGGACACCCCAGGAAAGTACGCCAGGATCCTGTTTGTGGACTTCAGCTCGGCGTTCAACACCATCGCTCCTGACATCCTCCAACAGAAGCTCATCCAGCTTGCGGTGCCTGCCTCCACCTGTCAGTGGATCACCAGCTTCCTGACCAACAGGAGACAGCGTGTGAGGCTGGGGAGCATCACATCTGACACCCTGACCACCAACACTGGAGCCCCTCAGGGATGCGTCCTCTCCCCACTGCTCTTCTCCCTCTACACCAACGATTTCTCCGCAAGTGACTCTTCCGTGAAGCTCCTGAAGTATGCAGACGACACCACTCTCATCGGACTGATCCAGAACGGTGATGAGACTGCGTACAGACAGGAGATGGAGCGGCTGGTCCACTGGTGCAGCCAAAACCACCTGGACCTGAACCCGCTCAAGACCGTGGAGATGACAGTGGACTTCAGGCGAGGCCCTTCACCACTTTCACCCCTCACTATCCGCAGTAATACTATTCTCTCATCAGACACCTTCAAGTTCCTGGGAACCACAATCTCTCGGGACCTGAAATGGACCGGCCACATAGACTCTGTCCGGAAGAAGGCCCAGCAGAGGCTGTACTTCCTGAGACAGCTCAAGAAGTTCAACCTGCCACGGGAGCTGCTGAAGACCTTCTACACTGCCATCATCCAGTCTGTCCTCTGCACCTCCATCACTGTCTGGTTTGGATCGGCCTCCAATCAAGACAAGCACAGACTGCAACGGACAATAAGGACTGCAGAAAAGATAATTGGAATCAACCTCCCATCTATCCAAGACTTGTACCTGTCCAGGACCAGGAAACGTGCAAGTAACATCTCAACAGACCCTTCGCACCCAGGTTGCAGCCTGTTTGAACTACTCCCCTCCGGACGCCGTTATAGAGCTCTGTACACTAAAACCAGCAGACACAGAGACAGCTTCTTCCCCCAGGCTGTCGCTCTGATGAACTCACACCACTCTTAGAGTCTCAGAGTCATTACTGTGCAATAACATCCCGCTTGCCACACCTTTTTTGTCTACACTGTTTGTACTATGTGTCCTCTCTGCATCCATTGCAGCCTGGTCATCCTAGAAGAGGGACCCTCCCATCTGTGGTCTCTTCTCAAGGTTTCTCATTTCCCCTAGCTGGAGTTTTGAGTTTTTCCTTGCCCTCTTGGGAGTTTAAGATCAGGGGGTGTTTGAGAATATCTTTCGTTCTTCACATGTCCTGAGTGTTGTTGTTAGTCACCTAAATGTTGAACAGAGGCTGTGATTTACCGAAGTCAAATTCCTTGTTTGGCACGCTCAAACATGGCGAATAAAAAACTCTTGAATCTTGAATGAATGAACATTTGACAAATACCAACGCGGACATTGCAAAGAAAGCACGTCACCTGAGAAGAATGAATGGAGAAAATACAGAGTACATGGACCAGAAATTGCAAGATACACATCAAGCTTAATGGATCACCAGAAGAGGCCAAGATATTGATGGTGAGGAGTATTGAGCAACTGGAAAAGCATGAATAAGTATAAGTGTCCTCAACAGAAAATCAACTGGATTGGACTTGGAACCGTTATTTGTTTGATTTTTTCTCTTTGTATGTTTTAAATATGTTTGAAATAAAGACATCAATCCATCAATCAATCAATCAGTTTTTTCAGTGGCCTGAATGGGCTCAAGCAATAAGTCATCATTTTTAAGTAAAAGACGAAGTTAGATTTCTCTAAAGTGTTACATAAATGAAGTTTGATTGATTGGTACATTTAAGTAACAAACAATGAAGGGGGGGGGGGCAGTATTGCAAGTAAATGAATCATTTCTTATTGACCGGCGTCACACGACATCCGCATCATTGGCTAGCTGAGCATTTAAGTGACTGCTTCTATTTTTGCACGCCTGCATACTCATAATCCAGCAATCTGCTAATGGCCGTCGATAATGCAAGCAGACAATGATTCGTTTGCTGCCGAGAGAGGCGTGTGACGACATCATGGCTATGGAACAGGACAGGGAAAGTCTTTTTTTGCACTTCATCCTAGAAAGTACAAGTGGCTGATGACAAGTAAGGAGCCATGGGTTTTTTTCCAAGAAGAAAGGAGCACATCAAGAGAGGGCTTTGGCTTTTCAGCGGGGCGCTAATGGACTCCACGGAGATGCAAATGCAATGGAAAAGCAGCTGCGTTGCAATGATAAAAAAAAAGAAGAAGACAAAGACAGCCTATAAAAGAGCCGTGATGAATGAATAAAATAATAAACTGAAGGAGTTTTCATTTTCACTTTGGGATGTAGTCACTTGCAGTTAGTTGTGTCCATGTTGCTGTGTTGGCTTATTTTGGAAGGGGCGGTAAAAGGCAGTTACTCAAGCTATGCATAGGGAACTATCATGTTGCACCACTAAAGTCATTTTTACACAAACGTGAGGAGGTATATGCTCAGATTTTTGGAGCTTTTTTTTGTGCAGGAGGACATCAGGCTCCAGGTCATCCGCAAACTATTGAGGACAATCAGTGTTTCTGCATAGGAGACACAATGGTGCGTTTGATTCAATCACCGTCACATATGTAGGGAAACAAGTGCTCTTTAGAAGCCTGTTGGAGGGCTCACCATAAATCTTGTCGCTCCCCACATGCGGCGTGGCCGGCGGCACGCTGCGTCGCCATCTTGTCAACGTTGGGAGTGTCGCAACTTTGGCCCCGAGTCAACCGGAGGCTCTTTCTCAACGTTTGGTTGGCTGCTCTCAAGGGGGAGGAGGGGGAGGAGGAAGAAGAAGGATGAGGAGGAGGAGGAGGAGGAGGAGGGCGGGGCTGCTTAACTGCGACAGCGCCTGTGAGTCATTGCTGGAGGCTTTAACTCCTCCCTTGCCTCGCCATACAGAAGAAAATGTAACTTTTCATAAAGATGATACAAGTACGATGAAGGCATTAGGGTGGTACTAATATCGAAGAACACTGATCAATACTTCATCCATCCATCTATCCATCCGTCCGTCCGTCCGTCCCTCCCTCCATCCATCCATCCATATTTGTATCGATCCGTATCCATCTCTTTACAAATACATGTGATATTCTTCTTCTGTTTTGTGCTGCTTTGCCTTGACACGAATCTGAGGGATCAATAACGGATTGTTTTATTATACATGAAAAAAAAAACATTGACTCTCCTGCACTCCTTGTGCCGTATTTTTACGTTACCAAATGCGTTTGACTATATCTCCTTTGTTCGCCCAGTCGATCAATGCCATGCCATGCCATGCCATAAAAACGTGAATAATTTCTCTCTTTTTTATTTTTTCAAAGAGGGTGGGGAGGGAGCACAGCTCTTGCGTGCGTTGTGCGATGACGCGGTGGTCAGGTGTCTGCTCATATATGCGGAGGAGCTGTCCGAGTGCTGCACACACAACACAACACAACAAAGCTGCAAGAGGACATGCCCAACACCTCCGCTGTTGTCTGAGCGTTCTTTTCAAAGGTAAGACGCGCATTTCACCGACCAATTCCACCTCATAAGCTATCCCAATCGCGTTACATTCAAGTAACCGGACATTTGATGTGTATGATTGCAATAAAAATCTTTAAATTGAATTGCACTTTTTTTTTTTTGTTGCGCCGTCGTTCAATTAGCTCTCGACTTTGCCCCCCATCTATCTATCTATCTATCTATCTATCTATCTATCTATC
>NC_090863.1:1977473-2052473 GCF_024217435.2 Syngnathus scovelli
GCGTGTTGTGGCATGGTGTGGCGTGGCTAAACCCACGCCACCCGTGCCCCCTCCCACGCCAAATCTGCCCGCTAACCAACACTGGCTGGCTGGCAGGCAGGCGGGCGGGCAGGCAGGCAGGCGGGCAGGCAGAGCCTCAGCGATGCACACTCAAGGGTGGAAAAACAGGCAGCGCACACAGCAAACATCCAGAAAACGAGTCTCTCTCAGCAGCAGCAGCAGCAGCAGCAGCAGCAGCAGCAGCAGCAGCAGCAGCAGCAGCAGCAGCAGCAGCAGCAGCAGCAGCAGCAGCACCACCACTGTTGATCAAAATGGACCATCGCACTGACTACCGGAGACGCGAGCGAGTGCGCCATCACACAACTACACTGAATGAAACAACAGCTTCCCGTGCTGCAGAGAGCTCAATGCAAAACCTAGTAGGGAAAGTTAGTTTTTGGTGGAATAGTTTTTTGCTGTGACAATGCGAGGACTTTATTTAATAAACAGGTTCCCCAAGATAAATAAATCATCAACGACATCATTCAATCAATCGACAAATAAACATTCGTTTATTCATCCTTTTTGCCTGTTGACTCTTTTTTCTTTTCACTTGGACTCCAGATTTTCTGTTACAGACAAAAAAACAAGATGAACAGCTAGCTATTCTTTCTTTTTGTTTGTATTTAGAAGACCATGTTGTGCTATTTATAGTTGCCGCCAAGAGTAGAGGGGTGGAGCAGAAAATCGAGAAGAACTGCCCAAATCCGTGGCAGCCTATGTATTTTTTATGAGGATTATTTTGAAATGCATACAATTCAACACTTTGTCACATTTTGTTACTTCAATGGCGTAGTCACTTTCTGGCCACCTGACCTGGGGGCAGTATCATACAGAACTACAGCTATAGGCGCCGCCGTACATGGTGGTGGTGGTGGAGGAGGAACTGGTCATAATTGCTCAGCAAGCTGCAGTAATACGAGCCATTCTTCACAGAGGAAAAATAATTCATATACCACTATGGTAAGAATCCGTCTACGTGTGTCGTGCCGGTGTTTGCGTTCATACGTCCAATTAGGTCAAGTGTTACAACACACATGGGCCATTTCTTTGTTAACTGGCAGCCTTCGAAGCCTTCTCCTTTCAAAGGGAACTATGTTATAACAAAGACTTAATCTACCAAACACATGTACCCAAGCATTTGATTTGACATTTGGAAACTGATGCCACCTGGAGGGAGAGAGGCCCGCAGCCCAAAGCTGGGCATACACTGCACAAATCAAACTCATCTGACGGAATAATTGTGTATGCCCAAGTTTTTTTGAAGCTGCTACGCAGCACATTCCAACATGTTATTCTTACAAGCCTGTGCAACTGTGTGTGACTGGTGTTGCCTTCACCTTGTGCGTCTGTGGCAATGTTTACATGGACAGCGGTTTTCCATTTGTGGCCACTTTTGGGAAATGGTATCAGTTAGACGCTGCCATATAATAATAAAGGAAAAAAAAAAAAAGAAAAACCAAACAACTCAGTCCATAGCTGATTAAGCAGCTACTGAAACTAAGGACTTCCGTTGCAAGGTATCAGGTTACTGCTGTCCATGTAAATGCCTCTTATGTGCCTTTTAAACAGTGTTCAAAATGGTGTTGAGTCTTTTTACAGAGAGACAATCAAACCGGGTTCAAGCTGGCCAGAGCGTCTCACCTCCTGCAACATGTCTGAGGCTTCGATGGAGCGGTTGACAATCTGCTTGGAGGTTTCCTGGATTTCACCTCCCATGAGGAACTCGTCCAAAATAAAATAGGCCTTCTCAAAGTTGAAGATTATGTCAAGCTCGCACACCTGGGAGGAGAGGCCGGGGGCATGATGTCAGATAATACAGTCGACATTGGAACTGCAAACACACGCACGCACGCACGCACGCACGCACGCACGCACGCACGCACGCACGCACGCACGTACCTTACAACACCTTTTCATGCAAAATGTGCTTTTGATAAGCACAAATGAGATTTTTTGGGAAATAATTGCCTATACTAATCGGTAAATGTACTATTAATAATTTCATTGATTGAAATGTTGGCCCTTCAAAATGGATGGCTTTCAGTTGATTTGACGTGCAAAAAAAAAGACTCTCCTAACCTCTCAACAACCCAAACTCAACTCATCTCCACCCCAACATAAAAAGCTCATGCCCCCACTACAACGCTTTAGTGACACCAGTTAATATTTAGACAGGGCGTGGCGCCACCTTGTGGCACATGAGATGATAGCGAGAGCACCAAAACACAAAAGACTAAGATCACCCAAAAAACAGGAAACTGCTGTATATCAAATATAATCAAGGTCAAAGGAAAATGTAACTCTTAAAAGTAGAACGTGAGGTAGGTCACACAAGGTGGGTCACACGAACAGATTAAACAATTCTCCTTATTGTTAATAGAACTGTGTTGAATGTCCGCACAACTACTGTTGCTTCAATATGAACTGAAGAAGGCGAAGAAAAAAAATACATTGCCAAAGTATCTGTCCAGCAGCTCGACGTAGCGATGAATAACCTCCAAAGCTAACAGCTCATTCTCCTGGTGCTCGATGGCCAAACAGAAATACAAGCTTGCGTATCTAAAAGGGGGAAAGCGGGACAGAGTGAGGTGAGTAAGTCAGTTGGAGACTTGATCTCCTCAGGGAGTGCATCTTTGAGAAGATGACAAAAGCTTTGTAAGAAAGAATGCAGAGCCCCACCCAGCCACCCACTCACCTTTTGTAGATAATCTTCAGGTCTTTCCAGTGCAGGAAGTTACAGGTACGTGGTTGCCTTGCCAACACGGCTGTGGTCATGTCCCTGATGATCTTCTTCTTCTCACGATCAGACATGGGAGTGTACCATCTCTGCAAGCGCAACTTGCCCTGGCGACTGAAGAGGAGCAGGAAGCGCATCTGACCATGAGGACGCAAAGCAACAAGTCAGAGTGGCCAACCAATAGAGACGCGTCCTCTTTACCTGAGGACATGATTAACTCAAGCAATGTGTGTTCTGCGGCGCCACGGCTCATTAAAGAATAACTTGACTGTCCAAACAGACACCAAACTTTGATGAGAGCAACACCGCAGGCACAACGTGAATGACAAAAAGCAAAATGGAATGTTATTTTTGGCCACACGATTTCCCCTGTTCATTTGAACACTATTTGTATTTTGTGGTGTGTATCCGGATTCATTCATCAGGATCGAAGCATGTTTTGGGCTCATACGCAAAGGTGTATTTCACTATAAACTATGAAGAGTGATTTTTCTGGTATCAATTACAAGTGTTGTCATCTCATTTGTGTCCTAAACACATGGCCACATGGCATGAAGTGCTATCGGCGCGTAGTATCAGAGCATTTTGATCCAGTTGGACAATGTCATATTAGCGCATCCCCTCTTAAAGGCCCAGAGACACCGGTATATGTATAAATCGGTTTTAGTTAGCTTACGGGCTTATAAATATAAATTGACGATTGAAACAACGAAAAGCAAGCTGTTGCTCTGAAAAATATCATTTAAATTTGTCGCGCAGACAAGTTTGACTGCACCGAGCCGCCAGCCGGAAGTGACGTCTCATGACGTCTCAAGTTGTACGCGTTTAGCTTCAGTGAGTGTAAACAAAAAGAGAAGAGGGGCCAGCGCGGAGACGTCGGGCCAGGCTTGCGGCCAACCCAGCTCGCCCAGCCGTGCCTTCCATTCTCCTGGCGTATGTTCGTTCGCGGGACGACAAGATGGGTTGCGTTCGCCTGATAGGATCCATGAACCGGACAGCGCGTGCCTGCTGTGTGCTCGTGTTCACAGTGGGCTGGTTGACTGTCATCTTTCCAGACTCTGCTGTGCATCGGGAGCGGCTAGCGTGCTATCACTCTTCATTGCTAATTGATGTTGACTTCTTGTTTTATTTTTCCTGTGTTGTTTACTTGTATGTGCGTTGTGAACTCTGTCTTGTCACCCTGGGATAGTGAGAAACGTAATTTCGATCTGTCGAAGCGTGACGGGAGGGGCACAATTCAGAAAACCTGCTCAGCTCGTCGAAAAAATGCGATTTAAGCAATAAAATTTTCAAGATGGCGGCGAGTGCACACGCAGCGGCCACTCTCTGTCCCGTCAGTACGGTGATTTGTTCGTCTAATGAGTGTTCGTCCGACAGTCTTATGTGTTCGTCTCGTCGTGCTATATCGTGCTACAAGTACTGCAGGCAGGTTCTGCTCGACATCGGCAGAAGTGGGTTTTGTGGCGTTCTGGACTTTGAAGCGGTAACATTAAAGGCGCTCGGACTGCTACGTCCTGAAACGTCGCCGACATCGCCCGCTATTCCTCCCCCGGTTGGGAGCCGTCGGAAACGGTGTGCGAGGAGGAAGAAGAGGGGCAAGCGCGGAGGCGTCCGGGCCTGGCTGGCGGCCAACCCAGCCCGACCGGCGGTGCCTTCCATTCTTCTGGCGAATGTTCGATCGCTGGACAACAAAATGGATTACGTTCGCCTGCTGAGGTCTACGAACCGGACGGTGCGGAACTGCTGTGTGCTCGTGTTCACCGAGACCTGGTTGACTGACAACATTCCGGACTCTGTCGTGCATCTGGAGCGGCTAGCGTGCTATTGGGCGGACCGTGCCATTGTACGAGGGGGAAAGTCGCGAGGAGGTGGAATATGCATCTACATCCGAGAAGAATGGTGCCGGGACTCTGTGGTGGTATGTAAGCACTGCTCGCCACTTGCGGAGTTTGTGATCATCAAGTGCCGTCCTTTTTACCTGCCGAGGGAATTTACCGCGATTCTGCTAGTCGCGGTATACATCCCGCCTTCCAACATCGAAGGCGACAGGATCGCGGCGCTTGGTGAACTGTACCAGGCTGTCAGTGAACAGCAGACGGCGCACCCTGACGGTTTAACAATCTTCGCTGGAGACTTTAATCATGCCAACCTGAAGTCTGTTTTCCCGAGGCTTTACCAGCATGTTACTTTTCCGACACGTGGAGACAGCTTCCTGGACCTAGTCTACTCTGTGCATAAGGGAGCTTTCAAGGCCACCCCCCTCCCCCACCTTGGGCTTTCTGACCATCTCACCGTTTTGCTTTTGCCCGCATAGACAATTGGTAAAGGCATCCAGGCCGGTTCGGAGGCGGGTTCAGGTGTGGCCTGAGGGTGCCTCCGATGCACTTCGTGACTGCTTCGACACCACTGACTGGGACTTGTTTAAGCAGGCGGCCACCTACAACGATCGGACGGACATAGAGGAGTATACTGACTCTGTGTCCTCTTACATCACGAAGTGCATCGATGATGTGACTTGCTCAAAATCCGTCGTCACTCGCGCGAACTGGAAGCCGTGGCTGACAGGGGCTGTCCTCAGACTGCTGAGGGCCAGGGACAAGGCTTTCAGAACGGGGGATGAGGCTGGTTTGAGGACAGCGAGGGCCGACCTGTCCCGGGGCATCAAAGAAGCGAAAAAGGCGTTCTCGTGCAAGGTCTCCACCCACTTCAAGGACAGCAAGGACGCACGTAGCCTTTGGCAGGGCATTCAGACCATCACGGACTACAAGCCCGTGCCGAGGAGCTGTGAGGGCGACGTCCGTCTGCTGAACGATCTTAACCGCTCCTTTGCTCGCTTCGACGCCCAGAACAGCACTTGCCCGCTGAAGACCACTCCCCCCCCACACGAGCAGCCCCTGCGCCTCTCTGCCGACGGAGTGAGGAGGGCGCTTGCCGCTATTGACACCCGTAAGGCGGCGGGCCCTGACAACATCCCGGGTCGAGCGCTAAAGGACTGCGCTGGGGAGCTGCCGGGTGTCTTCACGGACATCTTTAACGATTCCCTGCAGCAGGCCATCGTCCCCTCGTGTTTCAAGGCTGCCACCATCGTTCCTGTGCCGAAGAAACCTGCACCGTCCTGCTTCAATGACTACCGCCTCGTGGCACTGACGCCCATCATCATGAAGTGCTTTGAGCGGCTTGTCATGGAGCACATCAAATCCGTTCTCCCCCCCACCATTGACCCTTTCCAGTTTGCGTACCGTGCCAAACGGTCCTCTGAGGATGCCATCTGCGCTGCCCTCCACTCGGCCCTCACCCACCTGGAGAGGAAGGACTCATATGTGAGGTTGCTGTTTGTGGACTTCAGCTCTGCCTTCAACACCATTGTGCCGCAGCGACTCATCTGCAAACTCGACGAGCTGGGCCTCAGTACCTCCCTCTGCAACTGGCTACTGGACGTCCTCTGTCAGAGGGCTCAGGTGGTGCGTGTTGGCGACAAAATCTCCGCCAGCATCACGCTGAGCACGGGGGCCCCCCAGGGCTGCGTGCTCAGTCCATTGCTCTTCACCCTGCTGACGCATGACTGCACTGCGACCTACAGCGACAACCACATAGTGAAGTTTGCTGACGACACGACTCTGGTGGGTCTCATCACGAAGGGCGACGAGACTCGGTACAGGTCGGAAGTTGACCTTCTGACCACGTGGTGCAGGGACAACAACCTCCTGCTGAACGTAAACAAGACCAAGGAAATCGTTGTTGACTTCCGGAAGGGTCACACAAAACACCTGCCGCTGATCATCGACGGTGCTGTGGTGGAGAGGGTGAGCTGCACCAAGTTCCTGGGGGTGCACATCAGTGAGGACCTCTCCTGGTCCACAAACACCGCGTCACTGGCAAAGAAAGCGCAGCGCCGCCTGTACTTCCTGCGGAAGCTCAGGCGTGCATGTGCTCCTCAGGCAGTCCTGTCTACATTCTACCGTGGCACCATTGAGAGCGTCCTCACCAGTTGCATCGCTGTCTGGGGTGATAACTGCACTGAACAGAACTTGAAGGCCCTGCAGCGCATAGTGAATACGGCTGGTAAGATTATTGGTGCTTCGCTCCCCTCCCTGAAGGATATTTACACCTCCCATCTCGCCCGCAAGGCAACCTCGATTGCGAGTGACGCGAGTCACCTGGCTCACTCTTTGTTTGACCTTCTGCCCTCTGGGAAGAGGTACAGGAGCCTGTGCTCCCGCACCACCAGACTCGCCAACAGCTTCATTCTCCAGGCTGTTAGGACCCTGAACTCGCTACCCCGTTCTGCGTAGCGTGCGGCACTGTTGCGCTATTTTCTGGACTGTCTGCTGTACGCTCACTTGCTCCTTTTTGCTTCTCTTATTTATTTATTTGTTGTGTTATCTATTCATTATTTATTCAGCACGTTGTTGTTTACTTGTTTACTTGATTGTCTATTGTGGGCCATGTCTTGTCACCGTGGGATAGGGGGGAACGTAATTTCAGTTTCTTTGTGTGTCTTTGGCATGTGGAGAAATTGACAATAAAGCTGACTTTGATTTTGAAAATTAAAAATGCGCCTAAAACCTAAACCAAACGCTGCAGATGTTCATTTCTTCATGCGCAGTGGTCAACTAGGCACTCTAAAGCCCCCAAGAGCACTTTTTTCTATGCCAACCTAATCAGAGTGACGGGAGAGGCACATCTTAGAAAACGTGCTCAGCTCGTCGAGAAAATACGATTTAAGCAATAAAATTAAAAATGCTTATAAAACCTAAACCAAACGTTGCAGGTGGTCATTTCTTCATGTGCCGAGATCAACTCGGCACTCTAAAGCCCCGAAGAGCACTTTTTACTATGCCAACCTAGAGTGATGGGAGGAGCACAATTCAGAAAACGTGCTCAGCTCAGCCCAAGTGAACTGCTAGATTCATCATATTCTGCGTCAAAAGAGGTTTCTGAATCGGATAAAATGATGCTAATATTGCCGCTATAAACGGAGCTGTCGCTATCATCTGCCATGTTGTTTGGGTTTGTTGAGATCCGGATGTACAACTTGTGACGTCACAGTAATGGCGCCACCAGTGTGGCTGCGTGTGGAACCCGATCGATAAACTGGCATTTCATTTCAGCTTTATTCTTAGTAATCAGTGTCCATATTTAATTTCCAATGCGGCAAATGTGTTCTCTTTATACATTCTATCAAATTCCGTTCTAATTGAAAAAAAAGAAGGGATGTCTCTAGGTCTTTAAGCTATTGTGTTTGTTGTCTTGGAGAGCAGCATTTCATTCTCTGCCTTTGCCACATTGGACTTTTATCCAAGTATAGTTTTCGGACTATCTAGAACTGCAGTGCATCGCAGTTGTTTGACGCTATTTAGCCACATTAGGTGGATGAAATGTTGGATATCGCTCAAGTAATAATACAGCTATTTGTTTTATGACTAAAATAGTATTGCAAAATATGATTTTCAATTTTAAACGTATGTATCTTACGTCAGTAAGGAGTGGAAAAGGGAGACAAAAAGATCCGTTTCAACTGAGAGTCAAATGAAGGCGGAAAACAAGCCAGTGACCAAACCTGTTTTCTTGCAATACGGTTGGAGTATTGCCCCCCGCCCTCCCATCTCAAGAATCAATGTTCGTTGAACATACAAAAAGTCTGACTAAAAGTAGAACCCAACCACGGCGTGAATTAAAAAAAAAGATTTAAATCAATCAAGAAATGCGCTTTTTCCGGGGAGATGAAGTTGTTCGGCGGTTTGTGCAGCTAACAACGACAAGCTGTCAGGTCAGCGCGACAACAGGTGCAAACAGGTGATGCAAATACTGCCTGCCTGCCTGCGTGGAGCTCACTTACCATGTTGCCGGCCGATTAATCGAAGTGTCCCACTATTGAAAAGATCTAAACGGAACCCTCATACGGGCTCAAGATTTCCTTTGGAAAAGTCATAAGCTTGTCATTGCCGTCCTGTCGTCCGTCCACCGTCGAGAGCCACAAGCGAGCAAAGCCACAAGCGAGCAAAGTTACTAAGCTCCGCCCTTCTTCCGCGTTGGTGCTGTCGCCGTCGCCGCCGCCGCACGGCATCCAGCCGGGCGTCGCTTTCCGCCCTGCTTTCGTGCGCCACTCTCCCGAAGGCTCATTTTCAAGGGTGATCTAGCCAAAAACGTGGACGAGACCAATCAAGTCATAACAATACATATTCACATCAAAGAAAACAGTACGTCTAGAAGTAAACATGAAAGGACACCGGAAGAGAAAGAAAATAGCATTAAATACCAACCAAATGTGCAAAATGCAAGAGAAAACCCAAAGGGCTTCATAACTGGAAATTCAATCCTCTTTGGACCTTTAGAACGTATCAAATAGTTTGACAAGGGGAGAAACTTTTGATCATTTGAACAAGTTCACTTTTAAAAATACGTCATTCTCCAAATGCTTCATTTAAAAATCCCTTTTTCACTTTGAAATAGGACTAAAATCTTGAAGAAGAAAAAAAACCTTTGTTGTTGTGACGTACTTGTGGCATGTTATACAATGATGACGTACTACTATTTATTTTGAAGCAAGGCCAGATCTTATGTGAGATTAATTCAACCAAGAACTGCGAGAAAGTTTATATTGGAAACCATATTTTTGGTCCTCACGTATAAAAAAATTCCCATAAAAAAAATTTATTATTCAAATATGGCAGCGATTGACGCACTAATAGCGAGCGCTTCCCTGTGACGTCGTCACGCGTACGTACTTTCGGTTGGCAAAAGCCAAGTAAAAAGAAGACTTTTATTATACCTGTACACGCAATAAATGTGAACAAATTGGGTCATAAAAGACACACGCTTATGGAATTACAATCCGCAGTTAGGGCTCATTTACCACCAATGTTGGAATGATGTAAGAGCTGAAAGATCTGAAAACGACCTTCACTTTGACTTGCAATACCACGTTAAGTCGAGCAGAGGCGCTTTAACTCCCCGAATAGATACATCAAGTAGCGCTAGCTGCTGCCGACGCTAGCCGAGCAGGAGTCCTTTTCACTCGGCTTCACCTGTGGAGGTCAGCCGATCGATCGATCGATCGATCGATCGATCGATCGATCGATCGAACTCTTCTATTACCCTGCCAGCCCGCCTGGCGCCGGAAAAGAAGAAGAAATCGCATGCACAGGTAATCATTTTAACTGTCATTTTGCACCGTCCACCATGCACACGGTACAGAAAATGGATTCTTAAAAATAGGGAAAAGTGTTCAGTCTTGATTTGTCTGATATGTGATTAAGTCTATGAACAATCTTATTGCAACTGTAATAGCTGTTATGTAATGAGGTGTTATATCCCGCCCGCCCGCAGCCGCAGCCGCACCCACAGCCGCACCAGCACCAGCCACCGGTGTCATGGCTAGAGCGGCGCAATGACGCAATGGTCCCAGCTTTCGGCCAAAGCCGCTGCCCTGCGTGTCATCCACCTGCCGCTGGCTGTGTGTGGCTCCGTGGGCCAGGTGCAGGTACACCGGGAAGTTGATTGATCTATTTTCTGTTTCTTTTTCCAAAGCGTTTTGTTGCTCTCATATCACTGCAAACTCTGGATTTGGGTTAGTGGAGGTTCCTGGAGTTCGGGGTAGGATTAGAGTTACACTTTGGTCTGTCTATTTATGGGTGCCAAATGTTTTTTTGTCTCTTTTCTGGTGTGTCACTTTCCTTCTACAACTCCATTTTGAATAGGAAGTCCATTTTAGATACATCCCCCTTACTTAAATAGATGTAGACGTGACACTTGCCTGTGTGTGTGTGTGTGTGTGTGTGTGTGTGTGTGTGTGTGTGTGTGTGTGTGTGTGTGTGTGTGTGTGTGTGTGTGTGTGTGTTCATCAGGTGAGCACGGGCACCAAGAAGCTGGTTGCCGCTGCAGCCTTCGGCGCTGTCTCGCTGCTCTTCCTGGCCCGCCGCTTCCAAAGGAGACGAGGGCGCAAGAAGGCCGCTTCGCCGCAATGGGATCAAGCCGGCGGCGTCCAGTTGTTCATCTCAGCGCCGGAGGATGGTGAGCAAATATAGACCTGTCGAGAGTTGGTGTGTATGTGTGTGTGGGGAGGGGGGGACACTTATTGAACAGGACAAAGAGTCAAACACACAGATGCAGCATTTGGTTGAGTTCCACATTGTTTCATAAAGAGACAATCTTCCCACAGACAAGAGCAATGGTCAGAAGACGACGGTCAACCACAAGTTGGCTTTCTCGCTCGCAGACCCCAGGGAGCGTTCCGAGAGTCTAGCGTCCAGCGCGGACACCTCCAGCAGCGGCACCTGCGCCTTGGAGTCCAGCTGCTGGGATAGACTAGGCCGGCGTGGCGCCCACTCCCGAGAGCCTCTACCTCATGGGTAAGTGTTTTTGGATAGCACTTTGCACACTTTGTTGTGACTTAGCGAGCGAGTGGGCGTGTCCCCTGTCCTGTGGCAGGTATGGATTTGTTTGAAGAGGCGCTACGGCGGTGGGAAGAGGCGTTGACATTCAGGGGCAAGGAGGCGGATGACGACCTGATCTCGGTCAAGACTGGAGCTGCGGACGCCGTCACCGAGGACAACGCGGAAGTATGTGCTTCTGTGTCTACATTTGTTTTCCGTCCATCAACCTCTTTGCAGTGCTTCTTCTCATTTGGAGATACGTCCTTTTTTTTTTCTTCTTCCTTCCTGGCTGCAGGATGTTATGGGTGCAGAGTTTATCCACAGGCTGAAGTCGCTGCTGCGGAAGGCTTACCGACTGCAGGGCGAGTTGGAGGGTGTGCTGGAGGGCACGTCAGAGCCTTGGTCCAAAGCCAGCAGCAGCCGCAGCGGTTAGTCAGTCCAAACGACTAATTGTGTGGACGAGCGTGTTAACATTTTGTCTTCTGTCAGATATTTTGTCTCGAGAGGAACAGGAAGACGCCTGTCCGAGAGACAGCATGAGCATCGCCTCCACCGACTGTTTTGTGTCCGCAGTCGAGGTGAGAAAATTCCAGGCACCTCCGTGACATTTGATGCGGCGGCGGCGAGGCGCTCGCTCGCTCTGAGTGGCTCTCTTGTCAAAGAAACAGAATGAGCGGCGTCCAGCATTTAACAGCCTTATTTTACATCCCACTCCTATCCTGAAATGAAAAATTCCGTCTCACTCGCACACAACGTTTCTAGTTGTCAGAGCGCAGAGAGCTGAGGAGCATCTACACGCTGACTCATCATCCCTTCTACGAGGAGGCCTTACAGATGGCGGAGGAGGGCAAGATCTCCTGCAGGGTGCTACGGTAAACAAACGGTCCGACGCAGGAACAGGTCGAGACGCTGAAATCGCTTTGGCTCCACGTCGGTCAGGACGGAGCTGTTGGAGTGCCTCGGCGACGAGGATTTCCTCGCCAAGTTGCACTGCGTGCGGCAGGCATGTCAGGTAAGTGGCGCCGAGCCATCTGTCGGCTAAGCCGCAAGGGTGAGGTTCCATTTTTTCTTTTTGTCCGCAGCTCATCCTGCGTGAAAGAACCACTCGGTTGTTTCTGGCTGACGCCGGGAAGAAGATTTTGTCATCCATCATCGTCAAAGCGCAGAAGGTACAAGAACTGCAGCGATAGTGATGGATGGACAGACTAGTTCTAAAGTGCTTGTATGTCCGTGAGCAGTCTGCTGCGGTTTATTTGGCCACGCTGTGGATTTCAGAGCCCAAAGAGGTTTGAGGAAGTTTTTGAGGAGATGACCACACGAGGCGTTAAGCACCTCAACTTCTATGACGTGGTGCTGGACTTCATCCTGATGGACTCCTTCGAGGACCTGGAGAACCCGCCTGTCTCCATCCAGAACGTCGTCAACAACCGCTGGCTCAACAGCTCCTTCAAGGAGACGGTGCGCAGACAGAAGAGAAATGGCAGACCGCCACAAGTTGTGACTCCATTTGTTTTGGTCTCATTTTTAGGCAGTGGCGTCAAGCTGCTGGTCGGTACTGAAGCAGAAGAGGCAGCATATGAAGGTTTGTGCGCGTTCTCGCCGCTTTCCACCAGCACATGTAGTCCGTTTTTGGAGCGCATTCTCAAACTTAGGGATTGGCCAGCTTTAGTCGGCGTTGGACGTTCTACGCGACTCCAGCTTCTTAGTGAGCCATATTTGCTTTTCTTTGGTTAAAACAGGTTGCAGATGGCTTCATTGCCCGCTTCTACACACTGTGTGAGCAGATCAGTCCCGTGTTGGCGTGGGGCTTCTTGGGCCCTAAAAGCCCCCTGTACGACTTTTGCTGCTTCTTCAAGGTAAGTCTTATAGTGTTTGATGAAAACCTGGCACACTTGAGTCCATTTGCACCATAATGGATTGTTGGGGTTTAGGATCGGGTGGTGCACTTCCTCAAGGACGTATTTGACCTGGATACGGTTCGCTACTCGAGCGCAGACAGCCTGGCCGAGGACATGTTGCACCTACTGCACCGTCGCTCCCAACTGCTGCTGGCTTACCTGGGCGCAGATTGACTCCCTGCGACCCAACGGCTGCGCCAACCGGCCGGCCTCCCCTTCCCGGAGCCTCGCATGCTGTGAGCGGTTGCTGTATTTTGCCCATCATGCTATCTGTACTGGAGGAGGCTTTACAAGAAGTCAAATAGAGTAGAAACAAGTCTTTTATGAAATGCATGTTGAGCGAAATATTTATTTTAGTACACACACACGCATACTTTTTGTCTATTTTGAAAGGCTGGAATTCAACTTGCGATATTGGTCGTACTGACTAAAAGGCATTCTGATCTGTGGTAGTCATCAAATATCCACCAGCTGCCCTTTTGGGCAAATGTGTTACTTCATGCTCTGGAGATTCAAATCAAAATAAAAGGTCCTGATTAACATCGAGTGACATTAGTGATTTGTTGATAAATATTCTGCGACTTACTCATGACATTAGTGATTTGTTGATAAACATTCTGCGACTTACTCAAAGTAGTCTTTGCTTCAACATTACAAGCAAATGAACCCTAATGAGTCATTTGATCTCATAAGCCAGCAGTTAGTCATAAGATTTGTTTGTGACACCTTTATTATTATCAATGAACATCACAGTACAAGTGAGCATATAGTACAGCACATTTACCTCTAAAGGCTTCCTCCTGGCTAAATAACTCTCCTCTCCCACCCAGCCACCCCCCTTAAAAATGGCAGAGCCTTAGTGGGACATTTCCATGACACGACATGTTCAAAGTTCACTTCCTGTCCTCATCCAACTTTCTAAAGCATTCATTGCAACAACCATGACGACGACGACTTCATATGACAACCATCAGACGACTTTTAAAAACAAATCACTTTGGCAACATTCAAAACAGTCAACCCGAGCAGAAAACATGCCTAGCTTGCACTTTTTGCAGTCCACAAATATGACATGACTTTTTAATTGGGTCTGTTTTTTTTTTTTTTTTTACCTTAAGCACTGGAGCTCTTGCCCGGCCGGCCTACGCTCGGCAGAAACTACCACAGGCTCTGATTCTAGCGCCTAAGCTTGCAGCATCCTCCAACACTGTGAGCGAGAAGTGAAGGCGTTTCAATGAGTACGTCAGCACTGCGCTTTCGACAGAATACACACCGCCAGAGAATATTGGTCAGCACATTGTGGGGTTTTTTTTCTTCAGAAAATTGCCCTAACCTTCTGCAGCAGCTATACGAGAATGCAAGAAAAATATGTAAAGGTCTATCATAGTATGCATAGACGCAATATTTCCTCGTAACCAACTTTGTACTTTTGAATCCACAGTCATACGAGTGAGTCAATTTTCATCAGTTAAGCATGAATTCATGGACAAGGTCAGCATTACTTTGCATGGATGGAAAAGTGGTCAAATGGAAAAGTGGTCAAATCGTCAAACAAGACAGTGGAACCTCCAAAGCCAAACTAATTGGCGTGGCGTCGGTTCACTTACAAGTTGTTCTCCAAATGACCAAGACACATTTGACAAGTCATTGGGCTCCAGCGTCAAACCCTTTCAACCCTCCTGTTAAATCTTTGTCAGGAAATGGGTTCCTGTCACTTTGTTGTGGTTGTGTGTTAATTGGTCAGGAACAAAACTATCATCCTACTTAATCATTGGCATACTTGAAACCTAAACACACTGCCCAACTTTTCCATTGTATTACTTTCAGCTGTTGAATGGGGCCAATTAGACCCGGTAGAATTGACAGTCAAATTACAGAACAGGCATTGTATACAATTAGAGAAACAACCTAAACACATCAATTGAAAATACGGCCGGCGGTAACAAAATGGTATCACGGGTGCCTTTTACCTTCCCACACCAACACAAAGGCAGAGAAACAAGAGTTGTGACATTGGCGCTTTCTCACGGACCGTTCGTTTGCTTTTAAGGTTTGACATTCTCCATCCTATGCATATTCGCCCGCAAAATAATAATAATCTTTGGGGGTTCCACTGTATTTCACTATTAGTTCCTTAGGCTTTGCTTACCTGAGTTACTGCAGCAGAAACTAAGGTGTAAGGTCTGGGGGGGAACACTGCAAAGATCAGATATTGCACTATATATGCAGTCAATACGATTCCTCCTTTCTGATCTGGTCACGTCAAATCCAATAGTTTTTCACAGTGCTCAATTTAAATCAATCGATATTCATGTGACAAGTCCACAATTCAGTAAGACATGCTCAAATATGACATTTGCAACACAACAGAAGGCTAAATGAGAACATGCTACGCTGTACATTTTGATCAGCGGCCGTGAGAGAAGGGGAAGGGCGGGCATTTCAAAAGAACAAGTCAACGACGACCGACAACCGAGCAAAAAAGTATCCGACGGTGAATCAACAGCACTGATGTTTGACGCAGCAAGTGCTACAAAATGAATTCAACAGTCAAAGTCTACGCCTGGCTTCACAACAGTGCATACTTACCCAAAGACAAAAGAGAGGGCAAAATGGGACAAAAATATCATCCATCATTTGCAAGCATCATTAGGCTGTCAGCTTGGGTACTTACAGGATAGGAGGGCTCAACTTGGATGTGGACTGCGTTAGCCGCCCCATGCCCGAGCCAACAGAGCTCAAAGCTCGTAATGGAAAAGACACTAACAGCAGTGACAGAGCAAAAAAAAAAAAAGACTTTTTTTTGCATCGCTTTGATCATTTTGTACATGGGTGGGCAGGGCGGAAAAAAATCATACAATTTACCTGACTGTCCTGGAGGAAAAATAAGGGAACACTAATAAAAATAGGCAACATTTCTTTGCAATCACTTTCCGAGAGGGGATTAAAAGAAACAAAACTTGCTTACCACTTTTCTACACTCGCCTGTGGAGGAGGAAGTGTCTACACGTCAAGGCATAAAAACAATCACATGGGCATACTAGCCCAACAACTTTAAACAACAACAACAAGGCGCACAAGTCGTCTGGCTCAAGTCATCAAGAAAGAAAGCATGGCAGCAAACGGCAAGTGTCAAATCAACAAGCGTCTTGTAGACAGTTGGAGAGAAACAGGAGATCATCGCTTTGTGTCAACCCACAGGTGGCTCGCTAGTTAGTAGCTAACGTGGCATTCGGCCGGCCAGTCGGCCAGCCCTCTTCTCCTCACTAGGTGAGCCCCAACTTACCAACACAGGAGGTTTCAGTTTGTTTTATTGCAAAAAACACAACAGGCAAGAAGCATTGCTTTTCCTTTTAAAACCGAGATGATTTACATGGTAACGTCTACAGTTCAAACATGACTTCTAACCACATTCAATGTAGAGATACAGGGCTGGAATGAGTTGAGTAGCCTCACTAAAAACAAAACATTTACAAGAAAAACACAAGTGTATATATAAATGGAGGAGACAGGATGTGCTCGTCAGGTCATTTGACATCTACGTGAAACACCAAGGAAATTTAAGATCTTCACCGAGGCGTCTGCATCCAAACATTTAACAAAGGATTTTGTGTTCAACAATGAAGCATTTACGTTATGTCCACTTCGCATTACTGGCCCTGTGCAGGAGAAATACATAGAAGATACGATGCATGTTAACAGCAGGAAAAAATACTGCAGACATCCTGTGCAGGGAGGAAGGTTTATTAGGTTAGAACACTGCTGCTACTGCTGCTGCTCACACCGGAACCCTGTAAAGCCTGTGGGAGCAAGGAGGGGTTAAAAATCCCTACTGGACTATTCCGTGCACGCGGTTCTTCAAAAGGGGGAGATTGGGGGGTGTACCTGAGGGGCTTGTGGTGCCGCTCCCATGGTCTGTGGGTTCCCCGTGCCGTAGTAAGCCGCCTGCTGCCGGTAGTACTCGGCCCAAGCGGCGCTATAGTCCGGCTGCCCGCCGGGTTGGGTGGCGGGGGCCGCGGCGGCCGCCGGTGCTGCCGCCTGAGGGGCCGCTTGACCTGGAAGAAGCATGGGAGACTTAAGGCGCAACTAAACAAAATGGCACCACGGTTGTAAATTCAAACACAAAAAAAGAAGAACTTTGTGACTTCATTTGGAACTCAATTTATGATGAAACGGAACAAATGTACACGAGTTACGTTGTTGTTTGACAAACTCAAAACTTTTGGCCAATTTCTCTTTCACAAAAAATAAAGTATGAAACTTCCATCAATTAAAAAAAAATGTTACAAAAATAAAGTATGAAACTTTCATCAATGAGAAAAAAAAAGAAAAATGTTACAAGCTACAGACAGGTGATAAGCAACATTTGACTGGTCCACATAAAAAGTACCCTGGCGAAATTCTTTCAACAATCGCTTGCTTATACATTCGTATCTGGGAACAACTTTCGTGTGGCCACAGCAATATTACAAGAAAGGCAGGTCTCTAACTGGAAATCGTCTCGAAGGAACTTAGAAATCAGTGATTGTAATTCACCTTTAAATGAATAAGATACTTGGTCGACTGAATAAATGGTTATGTCTAGCATAGTCATGCTTTAAAGTCCCAATGATCGTTTATTTGTAAAAAGGGGAACGAACCCGCCACCCATGTCTCTGAGTGGGGGTCAGAAACCTTTTGCTTTTGTCTTGGGAGGCTGTGGAGCAACATCTCTACTGCAGAGTGCTGCGTGAGGAAAACAGCCACCCAACGTTCAACTTTTTGTGTGTGTTGGGGGGGGGGGGGGGGGCGATGGGCACTCACCTTGTTTCTTATAATACTCCTCCCAGGCTTTAGTGTAGTCCTGAGGTTGTTGACTTTGTTGACCTGCGGAAAGAACACAGCGTTTGTCAGTGTGTGGCGCAGTCGCTTATCGGCAGCAGGACTCAAGCAACAGCCCACACGTAAAAACAGTTTGTCAAGCAATAAGACAATCATAGCACGTCCAAAACAACAAATATATCTTGGAAACAAAAGACTGCGCTAAGGGCATGAAAGGGTGTTTCAGTCCAGGAGACATTGAGAGTGGTGCAGTCTAAACAGCACAGGCTGCTCAAGGTCAAACTGAGTGCGCTCAAAAAATACACTCCACGAGGGGCTGAAATACTGACACATGTCCAGACCTAGTGTTAAAAAAAGGCGTATTACTGACAGCCCAGTTGCTGTTTAGACTGACGTATGTTCAAATAGGTGTACACTGAGACTACGTTTATATACCCATTTTCTTGTAATAATCCTCCCAGGCCTTGGTGTAATCTGCCTGTCCACTCTGACCTGCAGCCTGTGGGTCACCTGTTAAAAAAAACGGTACTTGTAATTCGTCAATCATTCCGAGCAGGCCTTCCTCCTCTACAGGGCTGTCAACCTAAAGATGCTGGAGGACTCTATCCTGTCCTTGATATTTATAAAAAAAAAAAATAAAAAAAATAAAAAAAAAAAAAAAAAAGGGGGGGGGGGGGGGGGGGGGGATTTGTCTCCTGTCTACCAAAACCAGCTCAAGACTAATGACGTGAACCTACTAGTCAATCCACTTTCAAGCTGACGCCGCAGGGGTGAACATTACCTTGACCGTTGGACTGAGTGGTGCCTGGCGCACCACTTGACGGCGTCATGGGAGTCTGAGGTTGCTGGCCATACTGAGCGTAGTACGCTGCCCACGCTGCGGCATTAGCATCTGCAGCTGCTTTGTCTGAACCCATAGTGGGGAAAAAAACAAAAAAACTTTTAGATTGGATTGATCATCAGAAAAGCTCATGTTGCCACCAGATTCTTACTTGGATCAGGCTGTCCTTGCTGCCAGTGTGGGTAGCCGTTGCCCCACCCCTGAGGCTGGTATGGTGCTGGGGGACCACTAATCAAAGACAAGAATAAGCCATTTTAACAAAACGGTTGCACTTCAAAACTTGCATCAAAACAAGTTGAGAACTTACTGTGGTCCCGGGGGTCCCTGATTGTACGGCCCGGGGTTGTACGGCCCCATCGGTGCACCGGGGGGTCCCGGGGGGCCCGGAGGACCATGTGGGCCTGGACCTCCGTGTGGACCAGGGGGACCATGTGGGCCACCCATTGGCGTGACGGGTCCCTGAAATGTGAGGAATACACCATTCCTGCACAATCTCTCAACAACAGTTGCCATTGGGGAGGGACAAAATCCATCCACCAAATGTTTCAAGTCTTGCAGTGGAGATTGGTCTTGAATCTGTAGAGGGGAAAACTTAACTTCCCATCCCTTACTCACCCCAATCTTCTCCTCTACCAGCTGCCTGGCGTAGTCAATCTGCTGGGGCGATCCCCTGACAGTGAACATCTTCACATTGGGGTCAGAGGGAGGAGGAGGATTCCTCTGCAGCTCAATCCTGGCCCCTGACTGTTGGCTGATTCCTTTGATAGTCTCACCACCTGCAAGACAATTCATCGATGATTTGGGTCCAATCCGAGCGCTCCGGAGTGGGTGATCTCACCTTTTCCAATGATTAAGCCAGTCTTCATGGTCGGGACGGTGAAGCTGAACTCCTGGAGCCCACCCGGAGGCCCCATGTTCCAATTTCCCTGCCCGCGCCCTCGGCCTCGTCCGCCGCCGTGACCCGGAGGCCCGCCGGCCTGGACGCTCCTCAGCAAGTCTGAAATGATCTCTGCTGCATGCTGCGCTTGCTCAGGAGGACCCATGATCTGTGCTATCCTGTCTGGTGCGCTACCATCATCTAGAATGCAAGAGCAAGGAGATTAGAAACTATACTTTCATTTCACTAATTTTCTCGTCATGTCATCCTTAGGTCTCAGAAAAATAGGTTTGGGCTATCCATCAGCTTGTCAGCGTGGTGCATGGGATTTAATCATTGACCAACATTACTAAAAAGGCATTCAAGGTGGTGGTGGTGGCGTTAACCAACCTGGTTTAAACTGGATCCTGACGCCTGTGTCGCTCTGAATCTTTTTGATCATCTCTCCGCTTCTGCCGATCACAATTCCGACTGCAAACCGGGGAACCGGAACCTCGAGGAGGAAAGCGCACTACGGTGAGGTCACCGCTTGCTTGAAAAATCCTGTGTTTTTAGTGAAACGCTTGACTTACATCTAATGTCTCGCCGCCACTGCCGCCGCCTCCGATTCTGGAGCCGTACTCGCCCCTTTGCTCTCTGAAGCCCTGATCTCTGATCAGCTCCATCACCATCTCTTTGGCTTGCTGTAGAATGTCAATTTTAGTCACAGGATTTGGACAATTTGAAATGAAACAATGGCTAGATGTTGAATTTGATTGGCAACTAATAGAGACCTCTACTCTAGAGCCAAATAACACACACGCACACACACAAAAAAAAAAAGACAGACCTATAACCTACCTGAACTTTAAAGGGTTCTCCTGAAATACGGAGAGGTTTGTCGGCGCCTGTGTTTTGGGGGCCGTCTTGAATCATGACCATCTTTACTCCGGCTCTTTCCTGCAACGCAACAAGTCAACTTGCGAAGCATGTGAACTTTCGCTCGATCGGACAGTCAAAGCGCTCGCTCACCTGAAGACTCTTGATGGTCTCGCCTCCCTTGCCAATGACGAGGCCGGCTTTAGAGGCAGGGACCATAATCTCCTGAACCGTCATGCCTGGACCGTCGTTGTGGTGGAAAGCCGGGGACGGTCGTCCCTTCTCAACGATCTCTGTGAGCAGCCTCTTTGCCGTCCTATTGGAGAGAAGACAACCAGGTCGCACGTTGTTGCTGATGACGTCATAAACAAAACAATCTGATTTTTGCGGAATAAAAGTACTTACTGAATAGCGTCTGGTCCTCCCGTCAACGTCACCGACCTATCGGGCAAGCCTCCGCTGTCTGGAGGATAGAAAGCTCAATTCAAAGCTGCAAGCAAAAACACGACCGCTTCTTCTGACTCGAAACTTAACTCACCAGGGGCGATCTGTATTTTGCATCCCGATTCTTGCTGCAGACGTGAGATTTGTTCGCCACCTCGGCCGATGACTGCACAAAAGGACAACGCGTCAGTGTATTTCACTGCAGGAAGAGATTTTCACAGGCAAGTGAACTTACTGAATCCAACCATTCCATCGGGAACCTTGAATTCCTCCGATATTGATCTGAAGGTGGTGGGGGAATAGCACAATGCAATGTTTTATGTCATTCGATTCAGTGCTCCAAATACTTTAGAAACAGAAAATTCTACAGATTACCCCATCAACAAATCATTGGGGGGGGGGGCACGGAGGGGGACACACATGGTTATTTCTTTCTGCTAACTAAACTCACCTTGGGGGGCCACCCATTGCTGCCATAGCAGAAAAGGCTGAAAAAGAACAAATAGTGATGAGCTACAACCAGAATACAAACACACTTGCACGTGTAGATGACTCACCATCATTGGTTGCCACCTTCTTTGTCTCTGGTTGGTCTGTGGCGATGTGATAAAACAATCATTACAATTGTCTCAAGCCTATCTTTCACTCTAACTTACTGGAAATGACTGGACAGCACTGAGCAGATGACGTTTTCAGGGCAAATACAATTTTAAAATCTTCTGTGAACTTGAGTTCAAGTAACACAGGAAACACATCTGATCATAAAAATGCAACAGTAGTACAGCCCTTTAAGAATTCATTCAATGTTATGGTATCAGGAACTCTTATCAAATGACATTACCCAGGATGCACACACGGCTAGTCAGACCATTTTTAATCAATTTCTAATCCAGCTACCCGCCCATGACTATTTAGTACAAACGCTAAAGGGGTCCATATGTGTGATCTGGAGTACTGGTCTCACATTTGAAAAACGGGTTGGAAGATTAAAATTCTATGTATTGTATACCCTTGTCTCACATTTGAAAAATGTGTTGAAAGATTACAATTATATGTATTGTATACTTTTCTTAGTTACAGTCAACATTTCCTCTGACATGCCTTTGATTTGCAGACCACACCAAAAAAACATTGCTGTGATGGCTGTTGTTGACAATCTTAAGTTAGAACACTGTTAAGTACACTAAACATACCTTTACGTAGCAAATCATGTATTGGGATTAATGAGTGAAATTTGACCGAGTTAAAAACACATATGCTTGGTTAGTTCAGTTAAAAGCAAAAACATACACCAAGCAAGCAATGAATCACTAAAGTGGGATGGAATCGATTGAAGTCACTGACCGATATTCAGGTTAGGCATGGGAAAATACCCACCAGCGTCCTCCAGGGGCCTTTTCTGGCCTCCGTAGTTGAAATCGCTCGTCGGAGGGGCTGCAACGCCATCATTACTGATTTTCGCTGCGATCTGAAACACATACATTGTGTTTTGTTTTTCAAAAAAAAAGAAAAAAAAGAGCAGAAAGAAATGTCACGTGTGTTCTTAGAACTTTGCTTTTATATCTCAAAGCGCGCGGCCTTTAGCTTGACTCGCCTCCGGAACTGTGGCCCAACAAAGGAATGTTTTTTAATGCCCGTGTGAGCACGTTTTGACTTTCTTTTACGCGCATATCAGAACATTTCCATCTTTACGACGTACTTACGAAGCCACATATGGACAACAAGTTCAGTGGTGTGACAGCAATTTCTCATTTTCGGTAACCGCCAGCCATTGTGGCGTCATGTTAGCATAAGCCATCTCGCGGTAGCGTTGCTCGATGAGAGGCCAGGCCAGAAGGAGCGCGAGAGAAAGGCGAAAGAAAAAAGAAATACCACAATACCTGACATTCCCGAAGCGAAAGCGACACTATGCTCAAGTAGAAAGAACGCTGGGCTTTTTCTCACCTGTCGTGCTCGCTGAAGAGCGTCTTTATAGGCGTCATTCATTCCGCCGCCGCTGGATGGGGGAGCCACGCTGCTGTAGTCCGACATATCTTAGGCAGGCTATGTCTCTTTTGCTCTACGCGACAAGATGGCGGGTTGCATAGGCGGGAGGGTAACGAAAAGCATCTCGGGAAAACTTGCTTGTCTCGCGATAATTGGCGCGCGCGAGATTGTCACGCGGATGGACGGACACAGAGAAAGACTGACATTTACATTATTTTATATGACCTTACATTACAGACACTGAACACACATTAAACAACAATCATTTGCTTGTGGGCAAAAACAACAACAACAAAAAAAGTCCCTTAGTTGTGCCCGAGTCAGACCGTCCAATGATCTGAGCAAGAATGGCACTTTTTTTTATTGCTTGGAACACGGACACATTTTGCATCATTATTTTTGCGCAACACACGCTTCAACGCCTCTACCAAACCTCATGTGCCCGTGGAAGAAAAGAGGTGTTCAAACATTCTGAATAAGGTTAAGTTCATGAGGGCGCATGGAACGGCTCGGACAAAGCTGGCACCCATTCCGTTGTAGTAGCCGCGCAGTCCGTGTCTTTCATATATCCCTTTGAGTCCGAGCAGGACCCCCGATGAGGTGACTCGTGAGCCGAGGCAGACGGCTGCGAAATAAGAAAGCAGGTGATGAAATTGTCCCAAATCACGTTGAAGAATACCGTGTTCTGCAGCCCTCGTCTGGGATCAAATTCGACAGTAGATACAGGAGGCGTCCCTCTACCTTGTGCCTGCTGCTGCGTTCTTATCACCGCCAGAGGGTAGCTGCTCATTTGTCCGCAAGCGAAGGCCACAAAACTGAAGAAGAAGAGCCTTGAGTCGCTGCTGTAGGCTGGATGGCTCTGGGCCCAGGTCATGATAGACTAGTGCATGAAGAATCTGTTGCCAAAGCCGTTTCCAGACAGGAGTCCTATTTGATGGATTCGATAACACATTACCTGATGGACCGCACACTCCACACCAGCGTACGGGATCATGCAAAGGACGCTGGGCTTAAATCCTCGGTAAAACGACGACAAGGACTCGTTCTGGTAGATAGAGCGGGCGCAAGACACCACGCCACGGTAGGCGCCCACACGCTGCAGGTTGAGGCGCACTTTCAACACCTGTTGAAGAAAGAGGCTTGCAGCCCCACGTAGCTGCAGAAGGTTCCTTTCCTATTTGGCTACGTTTTATACCTCCAGAGGGTAGAAGACCGCGTGAGCCACAGCGCCGGACACGCAACCCAAACCGAAGCGCTGCTGCACGCTCAGACTCTTTTCACTTCTTCCCCGCACGGATCCCTTCATCTGAATTCAGACCAAGAAAGGTTTACTAGAAACGAGGGGGGGGGGGGGGGAAACTTCTGGGAGCTTGTGGACTGCGGTGTTGCCTTCAGGACGTAGACCGCTCACCTGTGCGTAGATGAGACACTGAAGTGTGGACTGCGGCGTTCCCTTCAGGACGTTGACAGCATTGCCTTGCCACATGGCACGGAGGCCGCCGACACGAAGCTCACGGAAGCCTCGAGAGAAGGCCTTGGATCCGTAAAACTACAAAGACAACCCAAATGAGAACAAAAAGGAGTTTCATACGCAATCTTTTTGGGCTCCACACCACACCACACCACACCACACCACACCACACCACAGTCCCTATGTTAAAGACACGCATGCAAATGGAATGGAATCAGGTGCTGACCTGCAACTGAGTCTTGAGGCGGTCAATGGGGGCCGTCGCCGTCCGAGATACGGCATCAGCCAAACTGGCACCCAAAACAAATTTCCTCCATGCGCTGATGCCGGAACTCTCTTCTGGAAAGTCCATGGCCACCAGTGCTCGACTCTCGCCCACGTCAAATACCTCCGACGTTGACATGCATCAGTTACAATACTATGGAAGTACAATACCTCTGTCTGATTTTGGAGCCAGGTGGAGCCGAGGGCTCGTCGGAGTCTCACCAGACTGTGTTTCCATGACGACACCAGCTCGCCGATGTCGTCTACCGGTTTGAGGATGACGTGCTGCAGGAACTCATCCCAGTCCACCGTCATGGAGCCGTCCGTGTCCATCCTGTCGTGTCGCAACATTGTCGGTGCACACAAGAGTGGCCCTTTGTAGCTATACCAGCTATGTGCTAGCTAGTTAGTTAGTTAGTTAGTGTGCCTAGTCGTTGCAGTAGAGAACGAGAAAATAACCGCTAAAACAATCAAAGCAGAGTTGTTATTTTGCAGACCCTCTGAGATATCATTGCCGGCCGCCCCCAAGAAAAACATCCGCCAGTGGGTGAATTGAAATAGTATGGTAGTTCTATGATCGCTCAGGTGACATTGAATTGAGAAAACATTGCATTTGTGTTCCACTTTGGAGGTTCCACTTTCCATCCAGTGTTGTGAAGGGAGCAAAAAGGGTCTTACATTTGGATGACTTTATTGGCATGGGCCTTTGAAATGACCACTCCGATCTCCTTAAACAAACAGATGATGTCCTCCTGGTCAATCTGCCCTGATCAGAAAAGACACGCAAAATAGCACAAGAAATATTTGTTGCTCGATGTGTGGCAACGGCAGTCGTAAATACGTACATCAAAGCTGCAACTTTTACGGGATTTAGGCGACTGAAGTCTCATTTGAACCTGCATCGGTCTTTTGGCGGAGGGGGTTCATCATAGTTTGATTTCGAATTCGAAATTGCTATAGTCCTATTTCAACCTGCTCAACATTTGGAGCATTTGCACCAAGGCAATTGTAGTCTTGTTTGAACGTTTTCAACTTTTGCACCGTTATGTGGTCGTTTTATTTGAACCTGGGTTAAGTTTGCAGTCGGCTGACTTGAAAAGTGCAACGTTTTCCATGATCATGGAACGTTTCATGGTCTTTTGATTGATGACCGCTGCATTAGATGGTGCAGGTGTACCTGCAATGCTGTGGCCCGTGGGGGTATTTTCCATTTGATTTACTCCAATTTCATTTCAATCATTTACACTCACCACTCTTGTTCTTGTCCAGGTGTTCAAAGCAAATCTTCCATTTCCTCTCTCGGTCCATCATGTAGCTGAGAAACTCGTCGTAATCCAACTGGCCATTGTTGTTATTGTCGTAGGAGTTAATCACATTCTACGTGTATGTGTACGTGCGAGAAGCACATGTTAACGAACGGAGCTGAAGAAAATGAAGTCAGCATCATGCAAGCTGTAGAAGCTTTACCTGCACCTTAGCATCTGCCACCGAGATGCCGTGCGAGCTCATTTCACTGTGCAGCTCCGACAACGAGATGAAACCATCCCGATTCCGGTCCAGTTTAACAAATAATCCTCGAAATTGAGCCATTTGGTGGTGATGCTGATGATGATGATCCGCACTGCGCTGCAGCCTCTCACACGTGCTGACTCACTGAGTGATAGTAAATCACCGATACAATGCGCCACACTGACTTGTTGGTACAGCAGGTGGCGCTGTATAGTTGCAGCCGGTGGCCATTTGGCCCAGTCGGTCCGAAATATCCTCATGTTAAATCATCTAAAAAAGGAGGCAGTTGGTACCTAATATATATATATATATATATATATATATATATATATCATATATATATGTTGTTTATAAGAATGAGGGTTGACTGATGCGTTCGTTTGTCATGACGTCATAGGCAGATTGATTACCTCTCGGATGACGTGCAGCACCAGGAGTGACGCTGTTGTGCCTGAAACAGCGGCTGACTGCATGCAGTCAAAAAGGAAACGCCCTTTCAAAATAATAGTTATCAGAATTCTGAAGAGGAAGTTGCCGACAGTCAGGCGTCGAGTCTGAGAGCTTGACCTACTATCGACGCCGCAGAGGGGGGGAGCGAGGTTGCGAGGGAGGCAGGCAGGTGTTGATGCGAGTCTATTTCAACTTGAAAGGATGGAATTCCCATATTCACTTAACGATAGTCCGGTTGTGATTCTGTGCAACATCATCGGCTAACAAAGTTCACATGAATATACGTACGTACCTGGAAAGATCCTTTCACATTCAAGTCCACCTAAAAAAATGAAGGAAGCTGGCACCTTAATCCGTACATGTCATTGACATCTGTAATGATCATCAATATCTTTCTCAGCTAATTAACAAAGTGAAACTATCCTGTCCAAAATGCCGGGGTCGAGCCGCTTTGGCTTGATTCCATTGGCAGAAAATGAGCACAAAGAAGTCGACGACGCTCTCGCACTTTAGAAACGATTTCATTGGCTTGGTGACAGTTTGACTCGGGAATGATGATGATTGTACTCTTTTATTGTTCAAATGATCGCAGTAGACACAAGCACACATCAATATTGACAAACTGGGACAGTGGGCATCGAACATTTTGGCATACGGAGGAGTTAGGCGACGGGCGTCGGTCTCTCGTCTGCTGCGGGGGTTACCGTTGCATCAATTTGGCAATCGTCGTCGCAGAAACCACGAGTTGCATTTAAAATGAACTGTGAGAAAGCAAACATCCGTAATGAGAGAGAAAGAGAGAGAGAGAGAGAGAGAGAGAGAGAGAGAGAGAGAGAGAGAGAGAGCGAGGGCAAATTTAACGACAGCTTTTATGTGCGCGTACACTGTTGAGAAATGTGAAGAAAAGCATTGATAGAAAGTCATTATTATTTCGTCTTTAGTTGTACAATACTTGTGCTTTTGAACGGGAATTTACTAGAACAAGTAGTAGACTTGTCTGACTTAACTTGTACTTGTGACATTTGGTCAGAAATTCACAAAATTCAAAAGTATTTGCTATACATTCATTCACAAAGAAATGAGGAAAGTTCTTTAGAGCACAAAAAGCTACCAAAATGACAACGTCAACATAATTCAAGTCATTTAACCCGGAAATGTAATAACGAACGTCAAGCCACTGACTGTGAGGTTCTGTGTTCCTTCCGACCGGAGCGCTTTCTCGCCGTACTTTAGTAATAGCAAGCATTTGTAGACGGCGATTTGCTGGCATCTAGTGGTGAAGACACAGCTGTGTCTTTTTTTTTTTTTTTTTAGTGGGGAACAAGTCAATTTGAATGTTTGCTTGTGTGGGTGAGATACCACTTATAGGGATTTCATCAACTAACAAAATACACAAACTATATTAGTTATGGCACCAGAAAAAGTATCTATAAGGGAAGCTCAAACACGCGTGCCCATTTGTTTCCAATCAAGATGATATAAAATCATTTTTTCTCTCTTGCGACAGGCATGTAGATGTGTTCGTAAAATACGTTTACAGTAGGTATAAGAGGTTACCTGTGAGGCCATCAACTGAAAAGTGAATCAGATCAAAATGTCATTATTTAAATATTAATACATTTTTGAAAGAACAGTATGGATCAGGAATTTGGTGGGGAAAAAAAAACATGGTTGTGTCAGTAAGATGTGTGGAAGCAATTGGACACTTGTGTATTTGCATTTTTCTATTTCAGGTGCACCAAATGTAAAATATATACAGAGGTGTGAGAAGTCATTCTTTCTATGACTCATTTCTGAATGTATAGTTTTACGTTAGCTGTACATCAGATATTAGGTGATTAAAAAGTTCAAACCACTGCTAGCAAATATACAGTAAGTGTGAGAGATTAAAAAAAAAACTTTAAACCATTCCTGTAAAAATAGACAGTTTACCAGATTACCTGGGGTGGGAGTAGCTGAAAATGATAAAGAAGAGAAAAACATAATCATTTCAACTATCAGTTCATTTCTGAATGGAGTATTAAGTTGTGTACATCAGGCATTAGGTGAGAAAAAAAAAACTTCAAAATAGACAGTAGATGTGATACGTTACCTTGGCTGATGGTAGCTGGAAAAAAATAAAAAGAGAAAAAATGATTATTCTTACGATGGTTAGTTAATTTCTGAATGGAGTACTACGTTATGTGTACATCAGGCATTAGGTGAGAAAAAAACCTCCGAACCATTCCTGTAAAAATTAGACAGTAGATGTGATACGTTACCTATGCTGTTGGTAGCTGGAAAAAAAGAAAAAGAGAAAAATGCTTATTCTTACGCTTATTTGTTCATTTCTGAATGGAGTACTACATTATGTGTACATCAGGCATTAGGTGAGAAAAAAAAACTTCAAAATAGACAGTAGATGTGATACTACATTACGTGGGCTGGTGGGAGCTGGAAAAAAAGAAAAAGAGAAAAAATGATTAGTCTCACGATGATTAGTTCATTTCTGAATGGAGTACTACATTATGTGTACATCAGGCATTAGGTGAGAAAAAAACCTTCAAAATAGATAGTAGATGTGGTACTACGTTACCTGGGCTGATGGGAGCTGAAAAAAAGAAAAAGAGAAAAAATGATTAGTCTCACGATGATTAGTTCATTTCTGAATGGAGTACTACGTTATGTGTACATCAGGCATTAGGTGAGAAAAAAAACCTTCAAAATAGACAGTAGATGTGGTACTACGTTACCTGGGCTGATGGGAGCTGAAAAAAATCAAAACAGAAAAAATATTCTTTCGATTATTAGTTCATTTCTTAATAGCTTATTATGTTATGTGAACATCAGGCATTAGGTGAGAAAAAAACCTTTAAACCACTCCTGTAAAATAGACAGTAGATGTGGTACTACGTTACCTGGTGGGCTGGTGGTAGCTGGAAAAAAAGAAAAAGAGAAAAATGATTATTCTTACGCTTATTAGTTCATTTCTGAATGGAGTACTACATTATGTGTACATCAGGCATTAGGTGAGAAAAAAACCCTTCAAAATAGACAGTAGATGTGATACGTTACCTGGGGTGATGGTAGCTGGAAAAAAATAAAAAGAGAAAAAAAAATGCTTATTCTTACGATGATTACCGTATTTGCCGGTGTATTGGTCGACCTTTTTCAATCCAAAATCGACCGAAAAAAATCGACCTCGACTTATACACCGAGTCATAAAATTTAACTTCGTATTCATCGCTTCAAATGTGATGGTAACCAAGGCCGTTTCTCATGCATCTCATTGTGCGTTGCACTTAGAAAATTTGAACCGGGCGGCGTGCGCGAGTGCGCGGCCTGCTGGAAGTCGAATGAGGCTCCGCGATCTCCTCCGCGGTGCTTATAAACAGCTGATCCGCTCGGCGGGGGCTATTTTCGGCCACTTGGCGCGTGCGCACGGCCTCCCGGATGTGTCGGGCGGGTGCGTGAGCTCGCCCGCCGCTGGAAGTCGAATGAGGCTCCGCGATCTCCTCCGCGGTACTTATAAACAGCCGATCCGCTCGGCGGGGGCTATTTTCGGCCACTTGGCGCGTGCGCATGGCCTCCCGGATGTGCCGGGCGGGTGCGCGAGCTCGCCGGCCGCTGGAAGTCGAATGAGGCTCCGCGATCTCCTCCGCGATGCTTATAAACAGCCGATCCGCTCGGCGGGGGCTATTTTCGGCCACTTGGCGCGTGCGCACGGCCTCCCGGATGTGCCGGGCGGGTGCGCGAGCTCGCCGGCCGCTGGAAGTCGAATGAGGCTCCGCGATCTCCTCCGCGGTGCTTATAAACAGCCGATCCGCTCGGGGGGGGCTATTTTCGGCCACTTGGCGCGTGCGCACGGCCTCCCGGATGTGCCGGGCGGGTGCGCGAGCTCGCCGGCCGCTGGAAGTCGAATGAGGCTCCGCGATCTCCTCCGCGGTGCTTATAAAGTGCCGATCCGCTCGGCTTGGAGCTATTTCCGGCCTCCCGTTGGTGCCGGGCGGCGTGCGCGAGCTCGCCGGCCGCTGGAAGTCGAATGAGGCTCCGCGATCTCCTCCGCGGTGCTTATAAACAGCTGCATGCGCACGGCCTCCCGGAATTTGAACACATTTCGTCAATAAATTTCGCATATTGAATTTTGAAGTTTAATATAATGCAACAATTGAGCTCGACTCATACAAAGGATATATCATAAAATCGTAAATTTCCGTCGAATTTTAGGGGGTCGACTTATACACCGAGTCGACCTATACACCGGCAAATACGGTAGGTAATTTCTGAATGGAGTATTGCGTTATGTGTACATCAGGCATTAGTGTCACGACTCGTCCCCGATCGTGTCATACTTTTGTTCGTGTGTCTGTGTGCTCGCCCCTCCCCTCCTGTGTGCTCATGATCAGAGTGATTATTCCCACCTGCCTCTCGTTACCTGTCGTGTATATAAGTCCTGTCTGCCCCTCACTCCCTGTCGGATCGTCGATGTCGTCACGTTTGCTGTCCTTGTGGTTCCTGTCTGTTTCGAGTCTGTTTCTGTTTGCCATCCCTGTCAGTCAGTCTGTCATGTTATTAGTTTGCCAGTTCTCGTCTGTTTCTCTCGATGCCTCGTTCCACTTCCCTTTTCCCTCAATAAACCCTGGTCCAAGCTGCACTTGGTCGTCCTGCTCCATTTCCATCCGATCGTGACAGAACGATCCGACCACTACAACGACCAGCGCTTGGACCCCTCTCCTCCATCAGATCCTGCTGCGATGCCCAATCCACGACCGGCAGTCCATGCATGTTCCAGCGCTATGGGCTTCGCGGCAGCTTTGGGACTCTGCTGCCGCAACGCCGGACCCGTAGCCACCATCGGACTTTGTTCCGGTGACGCCGGACCCGCGGCAGCCATCAGAGTGCTTTTGGCGCCAGCGGCTTTGCGGCCGTGATCGGACTCTGCTGCCGCGATGCCGGACCCGCGGCCGCCATCGGAGTGCCTCCCGGCGTCATCAGACTCACGGCCGCCATCGGGCTCCACCCCAGCTTCGCAGGACCCGCGGACGTCAGCAGACATCAAGCTAGCTGCGCCAAACCAGCAATCGTCCCTGGCTCCACTCCCACTGCTGCGGCACGTGATGGCTCTTGCTGCTGCGCACAGCCACGCCTTCCAGAGTTGCCGCCAATTGCGGTACAGACTTCCAGAGTTGCCGCCGGTTACGGTACGGACTTCCAGAGTCGCCGCCGATTGCGGTACGGACTTCTAGAGTTTGCCGCCGATTGCGGTACAGACTTCCGGAGTTGCCGCCGATTGCGGTACGGACTTCCGGAGTTGCCGCCGATTGCGGTACAGACTTTCGGAGTTGCCGCAGATTGCGGTGCATGTTAGAGTTGCCGCCGATTGCGGTTCATGTTAGGGTTGCCGCCCGAAAGCTGTTCATGTTAGGGTTGCCGCCCGAGAGCGGTTCATGTTAGTGTTGCCGCCCGAGAGCGGTTCATGTTAGGGTTGCCGCCCAAGAGCGGTTCATGTTAGGGTTGCCGCCCGAGAGCGGTTCATGTTGGGGTTGCCGCCCGAGTGCGGTTCTGTCCCCCAAGTTGCCGCCCGAGCGCGGTTCTGTTCCCCAAGTCACCGCCCGAGCGTGGTTCGGTTCCCCAAGTCGGCGCCCGTGTGCGGTTCGCTCCCCCAAGTCACCGCCCGAGTGAGGTTCTGTCCCCCAAGTCGCCGCCCGAGTGCAGTTCTGTCCCCCAAGTCGCCGCCCGAGCGCGGTTCGGTTCCCCAAGTCGCCGCCTCTCGTTACCTGTCGTGTATATAAGTCCTGTCTGCCCCTCACTCCCTGTCGGTCGTCGATGTCGTCACGTTTGCTGTCCTTGTGGTTCCTGTCTGTTTCTGTTTGCCATCCCTGTCAGTCAGTCTGTCATGTTATTAGTTTGCCAGTTCTCGTCTGTTTCCCTCGATGCCTCGTTCCACTTCCCTTTTCCCTCAATAAACCCTGGTCCAAGCTGCACTTGGTCGTCCTGCTCCATGTACCACTGCGATTCGTGACAATTAGGTGAGAAAAAGACCTCCGAACCATTCCTGTGAAAATTAGACAGTAGATGTGATACGTTACCTATGCTGTTGGTAGCTGGAATAAAAGAAAAAAGAGAAAAATGCTTATTCTTACGCATATAAGTTCATTTCTGAATGGAGTACTACATTATGTGTACATCAGGCATTAGGTGAGAGAAAAAAACTTCAAAATAGACAGTAGATGTGATACTACGTTACCTGGGCTGGTGGTAGCTGGAGAAAAAGAAAAAGAAAAAAAAAGATTATTCTTATGATTATTAGTTCATTTCTCAATGAGTACTACGTTATGTGCACATCAGGCATTAGGTGAGAAAAAAAAACCTTCAAAATAGACAGTAGATGTGATACTACGTTACCTGGGCTGGTGGTAGCTGGAAAAAAAGAGAGAAAAAATGATTATTCTCACGATGATTAGTTCATTTCTGAATGGAGTACTAAGTTATGTGTACATCAGGCATTTGGTGAGAAAGAAAAACTTCAAAATAGACAGCAGATGTGATTTTTACCTGGGCTGGTGGTAGCTGGAAAAAAAGAAAGACAAAAATGATTGTTACGATTATTAGTTCATTTCTGAATGGAGTACTACGTTGTGTACATCAGGCATTCGGTGAGGAAAAAAACCCTTCAAAATAGACAGTAGATGTGATACTACGTTACCTGGGCTGATGGGAGCTGAAAAAAATCAAAACAGACAAAATATTCTTTCGATTATTAGTTCATTTCTGAATAGGTTATTACGTTATGTCAACATCAGGCATTAGGTGAGAAAAAAACCTTTGAACCATTCCTGTAAAAATAGACAGTAGATGTGATACTACGTTACCTGGTGGGCTGGTGGTAGCTGGAAAAAAAGAAAAAGCGAAGAATGCTTATTCTTACGCTTATTAGTTCATTTCTGAATGGAGTACTACGTTATGTGTACATCAGGCATTAGATGAGGAAAAAAACCCTTCAAAATAGACAGTAGATGTGATACGTTACCTTGGCTGATGGTAGCTGGAAAAAAATAAGAGAAAAAAATGATTATTCTTACGATGATTAGTTAATTTCTGAATGGAGTACTACGTTATCTGTACATCAGGCATTAGGTGAGAAAAAAACCTCCGAACCATTCCTGTAAAAATTAGACAGGAGATACATTACCTATGCTGTTGGTAGCTGGAAAAAAAAGAAAGAGAAAAATGATTATTCTTACGCTTATTAGTTCATTTCTGAATGGAGTACTACGTTATGTGCACATCGAGCATTAGGTGAGAAAAAAACCTTTGCACCATTCCTGTAAAAATTAGACAGTAGGAGTGATACATTACCTGCGCTGTTGGTAGCTGGGAAAAAAAAAAGGGGAAAAATATATATATATATATATGTATGCGTACGAGTTATTTCCCATTTTAATTGTGAATGCGCAGAATTATCTATACATTGGAGCTTACCTGTGCTTCTGGTTGCTGAAGATTAGAGGAGAAAAAAAATGAGTTATTTACAAATCGGCACTTGTGTGTTGTAGCTTCCCGTGCAGATAACTTTTCTGGTGTATAATATGTAAAGTATATAGTACGTGTACATAGTAAGTACATTCAAAAGCTGTGAAATAATATATGCATGCAATTGGTTTTGTTTTTCCCATTTAAAGCATTACCTTGGGTGGTATTGGTTGTGGAAGCTTGAAAGTGAAGAAAAACCCAAAACATGTTTTTTATTCCATTTGAATTCATGAAGGGACAATATTACCTGACATCATCTAAGATCTTTAAACATATGTGATTCAAATTTTCTTGGATGAAGTTTGGTCCTTGAATATTTGAGCTTCTCTTGCAGATCCTTTTTAGAGTGTACAATGTGCGAAGTATAGGAGTGGTAGTTACGTGTGCGTCCGGTGGTAGCAGTCGAAGCTTACAAGTCAAAAGAAGAAGGTGTTATTTCTTCCATTCTGAATATACAGTATGACATTATTTACACATTCGCCATTACATGCGGTAAAATGAAAAAAAAAAGAAATCAAAAACCCAAACAAATACGGCAGTGGGATCGTGTACGAGGATCGAGTAGTGGATGTTACCTGATCCAATGGATTCTGCTGGAAAAAATGAAAGAGAAAAGGTTGCCATGTCACGAAGCAATTGGATCAAAAAATACCATTGACATATTGCTTGATGACACTCTGTTTCTTCGACTTTGTATCGTTTTTTTTGGCCATGGACGCACAATTTGCCGTGGTCCCGAATCAGCACTCTAAGAGCTGCATGACCCAGCTGAAAGTAAATCTACGGAAATACGAGATCAGGCCAGAGGAAATGGTGTCAAACCATCCTCACATCTTTGAACAGAAGGAACAGACAGGTATGCAAATGAACCCAAAAAGTCACAAGAATTTCTATATGTACTATGTCAATAATAAAGAGGTACGTATAATGATATACGGAATAAGTTCTCACCGTTGATCAGCTGCCGTACAGACAGCGATAGTAAAAAATAGCCAACAAACAGATTCATCTTTAACTGTAGTTTTCACGTCTCACGAGGAGGTCAACGTCCCTATTTAATTTCCTTGTTGTTTGACGTCGACTAATTAGTAGCGTTAAATCTCAGAAGACACACCACACCCCTCTGCTTTCTATTGGTAGGAATCTTGTTTGGGCACCTGAAGAGGGAGGGAAGGCAGCTTCAGATGAGTTCCTTTATAATAATCCCAGTGCGGCACCTGAGGACACATTCAAATAAGGCTTTCAATTTATGAACAAAGCCCGAGTGTAGTATCATGTTTTCCCGTCAAAACAGACAAACAAAACACAGTCAAACTAAACCATTAGTAGACTGCTCAAATGAGATGTGCGATCATGGTGTGGAGTATTCTCTTGTGTGTTGCCTACGTACGTACGTACATACAAAAGGATCATGATTGTTTTTCCCTGAACATTTCCTTAACAATCATTGTACCACAATAGGTACAAGGAAAATGAAAAAAGTCACCAATGCTGCTATGAAAGGATTGTGAAAAAGGTGCACTGATGTAGTGTATTATTGTTGAATTTCATCAAAGAGATGGAAAAGTAGTTTCCCTTAGAACGAAATAGTCGGGTGCGTCGTTATGGTAGTGCAAGAGCCGAGTTTAATGAATTCAGGCAAGGTACAGACATGAAGTGAAAACAAAGACGTGCTTGACCATTCAGCGTTTGCTTGATGTGAAGAAAAGAAAAACGTAGAACTTCCTGAGCAGTTTCCAAAGGGCTGCTACTTTTCTCATCAATGACTCTGTCTGTCTGTCTGTCACACTCTCCAACTTTCTCCAAACTCTTGAAGCGTCTGGGCCAGCGTGCCATCCGGTTTCATCCGGTCATTCAAGATTCGACTGTCAAAGTTTCCACACAGGCCCCCCAGCTTCCGTTTGTATGTCCGCGGTAGAGTTATTTCTGCGGGAACAAAGCATTTGATTTTAGGCTCGGATACATATAGTTACTACAGTCGAGTTGGTCCTATCGTGTCTGAAATAGTAGGTCTTTTTCGTCGTCTTCTAAAATTTTCTGGAAACAAATTGCTGAGATTGTTGACATCCTCTCTCATGACACCTTTTCAAACTTAAGTGTCTGAGAAGAGGATTTGAGTTGATTCAAGTAAGAGGAAACATTTTTAGGGGTCGGTTTGTTTAGAAAACAACAGCGACAAGAATTGAGAAAGTCCTTATTTTGTGTCAACGGTCAAGTCAAGGATTGGACGCACGGGACAACCCTTTATGTGTTGCATGCGATGATGATACGTAATAGCAAGATGACTTGACTTCACAGCCAAGGGAAATGGGATTCTGGATGGGAGTAATGATTTGTAAAATTGGGTGTGGCAATTCACACCCATGAGGCAATTTGGCTGCAGTAGCATGTAGCTGTCTAGAATATTCGGTCACACCAAGTCCCAATATAAAAATAGTTACATTGTTGGTGTTTTAGAGCGTTCAAAAGAAAAAGAAACTCACCTGCGTCACTTTGACCATCAAACTTTACGGAAAGACCAAAGTCTGTACTGAGATAAATGTGAGCGGAATTCTTGATAATCTTTAGACCAAGAGACGGTGAAGCAGGTGTCTTGGTTCTCTGTCCATCCACCTATAGGAAAGCAGGAACAACTTTTGAACAATCAGCTCCGATCCATCAATTGAAAGGGCGTGGAAACTCACAAACAACTTGCGAAACTGCTTGAACTCCACGGTATGATTGTACACTTTCATTTTGAGGCTCTGCAATCCGTGGTGTCCTTCATGCTCATTGCTTTCATCGTCACCATCGTTGTCACGATCGCGGTCGTGGTCTTCTTCACTACTATCACTATCATCATCATCATCATCATCATCATCATCATCATCATCGGGTGTACTGATCCCCTCGATGTAAACGTCCTGGATATTACTAGGCAAGTTTTTGCTTTGGACCAGCACATACGACGAGTGTTCTCCCTCAAAGCCATGCTTCATGTTGTCAAAAGTCCTGTAGCCAGAGTCTTCTTTGATTGTACATTTGTCAAAAGCTGTTGTGTGACACAAAATAAAAATGTGGAATTGATTAGAACTATAAAATGCCTGAGCAGCTATGAGCTATTGAATAATGCACAGACAGTACTTGTTTTCTGGCAGTAATAATGTCCCTCTTCATGTTGGAGGCAAACGGCATTTCTGTCACACTCTTCTTCATCACAATCAATCTCCCCACCGTCATCTTCCCGCTTGCATCTACATTTCCGACCGCAGTGTTCGCTATACCAAACTTGGCCGAACTGCAAAGACAGAAATCCGACACAGTAACAGCAGCACGCTTTCACTCAACCGATCCAAAGAAATTCTGGCTGCCTCGTCATTTACTTGGTATTTATTGCCATCTCTGTCCACGCATCCGCATTGTCGGATTGGCACGCAAAGGCCAAATTTCAGCACATAGCCGTCATCACACACGCAACCCGGCTCACAAAGCCCACTGTCATTACAATGTGGTGGAGCGTTCAAAAATCTGCAGGTTGGACTGCAGGCTGGGATACATGGGCTGTAATGGCTGTTCTCTTTGCAGAAAGGTGCTGGTGAGACAGAGAGAGAGCGAGAGAGATTAAACCAGAACATACTAGAACCAATCCGTTATTGCTTCATTGATTTCACTTGTCTTGCTGGGTTCTCCAGAGTGTCTTTATTAGTGTCGTGTGGCACTTGTAAACCGTCACGTCGGAGGTCGCGTTTGGAGGTCATGACACCGTTTAAAGCAGGGGTCTCAAACTCCAGTCCTCGGGGGCCGCATTCTTACATGTTTTCCAAGTTTCCCTCGTTAAACACACCTGATTCAATGATCAGGCTCCTGCAGAACGTGAGGATGAACTGATCATTTGAATCAGGTGTGTTGAACGAGGGAAACTTGGAAAACATGTAGGAATGCGGCCCCCGAGGACTGGAGTTTGAGACCCCATGCTTTAAAGTCTCCCAATGAGTTCATACTTACTTGATTCAGGTGCAGTTGGGGGCTGTGTTCGAACAGCGGTCGCTGGTTGAGATTCATTCGGATCTTGTGGTTTGATGGTCGTGGTTAACTGTGCTTCACTTGTTGCATTTGGAGGCTGAGGTTCAAGACTAGTTGTTGATTGAGATCCTGCTGTTGCTGTTGGACTTTTGTTTGGAGTCTGTGGTGTCACTGATGTTGGTGGGTGTGGTTTCGGTGTGGGTTCATTGCTTTCTGTTGTTAGCGGTATGGGCTGAGCTGTGGACCCAGGGTATGTAACAGGTGCTGTCATTTCGTCAGTGGTGGCTTCAGGTCCCGGCTCTTCCGTTTCTTCGTCTCCTGGGTGGTTGGTTGATGATGGGTGAACTATGGCAGTGGTCTGCGTTTGGACGGTAACTGTTGCACCAGACACCGATGTTATCGGGTGTGCTTTAGTTGTAGGTTCATTGCTTTCTGTTGTTAGCGGTATGGGCTGAGCTGTGGACCCAGGGTATGTAACAGGTGCTGTCATTTCTTCAGTTGTGGCTTCGGGTCCTGGCTCTTCCGTTTCTTCGTCTCCTGGGTGGTTGGTGGATGATGGGTGAACTACGGCAGTGGTCTGCGGTTGGATGGTAACTGTCGCACCAGACACCGATGTTATAGGGTGTGCTTTAGTTGTAGTTTCATTGCTTTCTGTTGTTAGCGGTATGGGCTTAGCTGTGGACCCAGGGTATGTAACAGGTGCTGTCATTTCTTCAGTGGTGGCTTCAGGTCCCGGCTCTTCCGTTTCTTCGTCTACTGGGTGGTTGGTGGATGATGGGTGAACTACGGCAGTGGTCTGCGGTTGGACGGTAACTGTCGCACCAGACACCGATGTTATCGGGTGTGGTTTAGTTGTGGGTTCATTGCTTTCTGTTGTTAGCGGTATGGGTTTAGCTGTGGACCCAGGGTATGTAACAGGCGTTGTCATTTCTTCAGTGGTGGCTTCAGGTCCTGGCTCTTCCGTTTCTTCGTCTCCTGGGTGGTTGGTGGATGATGGGTGAACTACGGCAGTGGTCTGCGGTTGGACGGTAACTGTCGCACCAGACACCGATGTTATCGGGTGTGGTTTAGTTGTGGGTTCATTGCTTTCAGTTATTAGCGGTATGGGCTTAGCTGTGGACCCAGGGTATGTAATAGGTGCTGTCATTTCTTCAGTCGTGGCTTCAGGTCCTGGATGTTCCGTTCCTTCGTCTACTGGGCGGTTGGTGGATGATGGGTGAACTCCGGCAGTGGTCTGCGGTTGGATGGTAACTGTCGACCCAGGCGTTTCTGGTGAGGTATTTGGAGTGGAAGGCTTCGTTGTTGACTGTCTGGTTGTCTGTGTGTCGGTGACAGTTATGTCTGTTGTTGTATCGATTGTGGATGTTAGTGCCGTCGCTATGTTTCCTGTTGGAGGTTCGGCACCTTCTGTTGTAATCGAATGTGTTGTCATGGGTGCAGCGGGGGTAGTCTTAGTGGAGTCTGCAAAACCAAATCACTTTTGATCAGGTAGACTGGTCATAATGTACATTGACGGTCAGATGAAGTCAATGATTACCTGAACAGCACCCACTGTATAGGGATATATCATCTATGGCCACATCTGACTGATCATTAGAACCTCGTCGACCCTCAAAAAGGATCTAATACGACAAAGACATTTGAATTCTCCTCTCATTACTTGGCTGAAACATGATTGGATTTTTCCTACCTGAAAAGATCCAGTTGCGGTGAAGTCAACCTGGGCTAGATGCCACATATCCCCTTGATTGTTCCTGGTCCGACTGATAGCATAAGCCTCTTTGTCTTGCAGCAAATACACACGGAGGCTCATCGTGTCGGCCTTGTCCGTGATAAAGCATAATATCATCTATGGCAACATCAGATTCTTCATTGGAGCCCCTGCATCCCTCTATGACCACCTTCGATAGGAAAAACGACGTTGGAGTATTTTGACTCGCTTTTGAAATGTATGTCTGTAACTCTTTATCTCCTATGGAGCTGAAATGCTCAAATGGAACCGACTGACCTGGAAAGCTCCCGTGACTTTCAAGTCCACCTGAGCCAAGTGCCACATATTTCCTTGATCATTCTTCTTCCGCCAAATGGCATCGGCTTTGTTGTCCTGCACCAAATATAGATGGAGGCCCATAGTATCGGCCGAGCCGTACATATGGTACCAGAACTGCAGGCAATGAGACCCGGAGGCGGAACATTCTGAACTGATGAGACGAGCTGTATCGCCAAGGGACACGGCGCTGGCCTCAATGTAGAGGTAGTGACCATCTTCCAGAAGAGAAATCAAAGGGTCAGATCTGGTCACAAGTTCATCTTAGCGCTCGGTGTGTCCACCAAGATCATACATACCTCCCGTGTGGTCAGAGTTGGGGCCTGTCATTAGGGTGGGCGTAGAAGCGCTTTGCCATGTCCAGTCAAAAGCATCTGTGATCATCTGTTTCCAGCTGCAAACATTTCTATCAAAGCTGCAATTCAAGCTACAAGCTGCAAGGGAAGCAAAAGAAAGAGGAGTTGTGACTCCATAAAGATGTGCTTCCTACTACTTCCTGGACCATGAAGTTGAGCTTTCTTTGAACAAACCTGGGACGACTGAAGACAGGAGGGCGTCTGTAATCGAAGGAGCTTCTGTTCCGCCTCCCAGACTCCCTAAAGAAACACCGATGTAACATAGCGGCATTTTCATTTCGATACCGCAAGACACATCGAATTTTGTACGAATCAATTCTTACCCTAGCAAGCGTGGAACTGGATGGAAATATCATCAATCGCCACATCCGACAGAGCGTCGGAACCTCGGATTCCCTCGGCAATGATCTGATTGGGTCAACACACAACAATAACCAAAGCAAGAGCAAGAAAATGAAAACAAAATCCATACAGCGGCCACGGCTAACCTGGAAAGGGCTGAAGACATTGATATCAACTTTTGCTGGATGCCATTCTTGCCCATGGTTGTTTGTCACGGACCAAATCTTGGTGGCTTGATTTCCTTGGAGCAGGTACATATTAAGAGCCATGGCTGTAGCCGAGCCATACATGTGGTACCAGAAGCGGAGGCAGACCGGGCCACTGTGAAGGCATTCGGAGCTCAACAGACGAGCCGGATCTCCTTGTGTTACACCGTCGCCCTCAATGTACATATAGAATCCCTCTTTTGGGGGGGGGGGGGGGAATGCAATCACACAGACAATCAATCAGTCATGTAAAGTCAATAAAACCACGCACCTAGTATGACCTAGTATGTCTCACCCCCTGTGGTGTGGTCGTGGTTTGGCCCACTTCCGATTGTTGGAGTGGCACCGGCATATCTTGTCCAATCAAAGGTGTCCTGTACGAGTTGCTGCCACCCACACAAATTTTGCTCAAAGTTGCACTTTATGGGGCACACTGTGGGGAAGGGAAAGAATTTGTTAGCAACTCCGAGAATTCCATTTCCCTAACGAATCAAATTGGAAACATTTGCTGCAAAATGATTCATTGGATGATACGAGTGAAATCTTTCATCTCTCTCACAAGCTGGATCTGGTGTTTGCGAGGAGGGACGAGTTGGTGGAGGATTTTCTGTAGTTTGGGCTTCTGCTGAAAAAGCCAAAAGAAACAATAGGAACTTGAAGCATTGCGCTTGTATCTCAGCCGGCCGCACCTGACTCACCGCAGATGGAACCTGTCGCCCAATGGGCTAGTTCCACTCCTGCCACATAGCAAGCGACTGCGTAGGATTTAAGAGCTTCACACAAGGTGTGTTGGTTGCCACTTGTTGCGCAATAGTCACCAACACAGCTATTGATGTAGATGCTCGGGTGAACACTTTCGTGGCAAGGTTGGAAGGCATCTCCAAGGATGGCAAAGCACTCATTGTAGGCCTCCTCCTGGTTTTCACAGGGTGGAGGAGCATTTGGGTGGGAAACACATCTTGGGAGGGAGGGAGGGAGGGATGGATGGAGAAAGGATTGGTGGGAAATGTGCATTACAAGGCTGTTAGCTTGATGTCACTTGTACGTATCAATAAAAGAACTCACTCATTATTGTGTGGTGCCCTCCAGCTATCAGCAAACTCAAACGCTTCTGTAGCATTTTGCCCACTTGGTTTTATGAAGTCATCATCCTGCTGGTCTGAGTAGGTACCACAAAGACCACACAGTTGGTATTTGTAGCTCTCATCGACTTGCAGGAAGAACCTGTTTTGCCCATCCATCACCATCCTTAGTCCAAAGGTCGTCTCTAAGAGAACGTAGCTATTAATGTTGTAAACCCAGACAGAACCGGAAGAAGCAGTACTGAAGTAAGGGAGTCCGGCATAGCTTTTATTCACCTAAAGAGAGAGAGCGAGAGAGAGAGAGAGAGAGAGAGACAGAGAGAGAGAAAACCCATTTTTGTGCCCTCAAGAATTGCAAAACCATGACCACGAGGATCTTACTTACATAGACTCTGTTGCTCTCATTCAATGTGAGCTTCAAATGGTCAATTTCAAGTGTCACAGCAGCCACTTTCGAGCGGGTGACGTTATGAAGGAGAGGATGCATGTTGTGACCGCTCACTGTGAAACGGACTGAGCTCTGGGCTCCACATGTGCTAGCCAGGATGGAAGTGCATCCGCCTTGAAAGTCGTACGCCGTCCCGTCAAAGGTGATATAGTGCGCATCGCTGTACGCGCTACAGGTGGCAGCAGGCTTGCTAGGGAAGCATCCTTTGACTCCGGCTTCAACTTTACAAGCTTCATTTCTGGCGCATTGCAATTGAGCGCACTGGACATGATCGTGGCCCATACATTGGCACTGCTGCAAACATTCTCCTTCCAAGACCATTTGTCCTTTCTGCGACCAAGCCATTTGTGACAATCAATAGTGGTCTGAAATACAGACATCGAGTCATCTATCCATCTTACCTCATAGTGTTTTCCTCGATGCCAGCACCCACAGTCGTGCGTCGGAACACATTTGCCCCCGCTGAGTTGGAAGCCGTCGTTACACTCGCACCTTTCCTGGCAACGTCCGCACCGTCCCACTCCATCCTGACCCGAGCAGACGTCTGAACATCCGTCGGCGCACGAGTTGTAATGGCTGTTCTCACCGCATCGTGGAGCTGTAAGACAGACGGACGGAGAGAGAGAGAGAGAGAGAGAGAGAGAGAGAGAGAGAGAGAGAGAGAGAGAGAGAGAGAGAGAGAGAGAGAGAGAGAGAGAGAGAGAGAGAGAGAGAGAGAGAGAGAGAGAGAGAGAGAGAGAGAGAGAGAGAGAGAGAGAGAGAGAGGCAGAGGCAGAGGCAGAGGCAGAGGCAGAGGCAGAGGCAGAGGCAGAGGCAGAGGCAGAGGCAGAGACAGAGACAGAGACAGAGACAGAGACAGAGACAGAAACATACCGCACCTGCTTCCCATCTGTTGCAATTGAAATTGAGAAACGGAAGCCACAAAGTCACCTACGGCACATTGTAGAATTCCACCATGAAGGCACAGTAACGCCAGCGTCCCTGCAGATATCAGCATACATCTGCAATGTCTCACAGAGCACCCGAGGGTCACCGTGAGCGGCGCACATTTTGTTCACACATCCCCTGAAGTAGCTTTCTGCTCCCAGAAAGGCTCGACATGCTGCAAACGGTCCCGTACTGGAGAGGAGGCCTCCGCAGTTCAGCTCGTCGCTATACTCGGCTTCTTCGGCGGGGTCACAGCGGTGAGGAAGGAGAACCGTTTGGCAGCCGTTAGCCGAATCCGCGGCACTGTGCGCAAGTGCTCCGTCAGCATTTCCCAAGTCATCCTCTCTGAGCTGGTTAAAGTTGCCACATAATCTGCAGACGTTCTCGGAGTAAACGGACGGCAGCTCGATGTGCACATCACCCGCATTGTCATATGACACGGAAAGGCCGAAAGTGGTTTCAAGTTCAACAGCTGCTAGGCTACTCTTGATTTTGACCGTGCTACTCCTGAAGATGAGTGGAAGGTTCCTCCAAATCCCGTTGACCTGAAGGACAGACAATATGACATCGTTGGATCTTCCTTTCCTCATCAGCCGTTAATATGAAATGGCAGAAAGATCAAGCCGCTGATGAATTCATATGAGTTTGGGATCGCATTACGACTCCATGTATGACTTGGTTCAACTTCCAAAAAAGAAACCAACCCTAATTCGAGTATCCGAGCAAACAATAATAAACAGCAATAGCAATCAGCTGAAAATGACACCATTTGGATCATGTGATTGGATGGCTCAAACGTCGCCTCCCAAGTACTAAGCATTTTCTCAATGTTCATCTTCAACTCACCACAACTCTTTGTGTCTGCCATTTCAGAAGAGACACTCTGTCATCTCCCACAGACACAATGACCTGCTGCACAGCTGGAAGCGACGAATTGCCATCATGGTCGCTGACTACCTCCACACTAAAAGTGGACAAAGCCTCAGAGGAAGAGCAGGTCTGTGCCAGAATGTAGTTGCAGGGGGCCGTGAAGCGAAATAATACTCCATCAAAAGTGCTGCAGTCCGTGTTGCTATGTATAGTACATAGCCCAGCGTCAGACGCCTCCCTGGGGCTTCGGATTTGAGCACCAACACAGCGTTGACCCTCGGGACACCGAGAGGGAGTGCAGGAAAGCTGTCTGTCTGAGCAGAAGCAACGGGTGGACGGGTCTGTCCGGATCTCTTTGTTTGGATCACACTGGTGTCCTGTGGGAGATGACAATTGGAATAAATGGAATTGTTAAGTAGAGGCGTGGACTCATCGACCGACCCACCCACCGACCGACCGACCCACCGCATTGGAATGAAATCTTGTAATCAGTACTGAAGGAAGAGCTCCAAATAGCTGTAAAATGGATTTTTTTCTTTTTTCTTTTTTGCTTCCAGTTATACCGATTGCTAAGTGCCAAAGAAGTACCAGATCAAAAGTAGTTTGTTCTTAAAACAAGACAGTACTCACCGCATGACCCTCTCCTTACTCCAATGCGGTTAAATGTGACCCGAGTCTCCAAGGACACAGTTTCGAGAACAACCTAGTCGAAAGACAATGATTGACATGGACCTGCTTATTCACGTAAACATTTGCAGATTCATTCAGTGTGCTCCTTACCGTTGTCTCAGATTCAATGATGTTTAGTGGCACAAACACCTGTCGCCAAGAATCTTGTGCCAGTGCAGGCGAGGTCCAGATTTCTACTCGACCAGTAGTACTTTTGAAAGTACCAAGTTTGAAAGCATTAGTGGGGACCAAGTACCAGAACTCAAGACAGGCTTCACCTTGATCCAGTGCATGACTTTCTATCGTCTCCACCCTGAGACTATCTGAAGGTGAAAATTAGCCAGTGAGATGCTCGCCTTTTACTCTCGTGCAGACCTTTGTGTGATTCTTTCAAATGGACAATAAATGTGCCGCCATGTTTCGAGAAGAACAACTCTATCGTGTTGATTCCATAAGAAAATCCACCCCGAGATTGTTGGTGTTTCAATAAAACAGGAGCACATCTGCTGCCATGTAATATTCATTGAATGGAAGTTGTCTTTGATTGACTTTTTCAGAGTGTCTTTGGACAAAACCTCTCCAGAGCATGCAGTTCTAAAATATTAGTTTGCCTCAAATAAATCAATGGTATGCTGGGTTATAAAATGTAACTGTGGAACCACAACACAGCAGAATGATAGCACCCATTATAAATGTAATGCTTGCGCATTGTTTACCGTCGAAATGATTCGGAAAAGTTCAGTCCAATGATCCCGGATGTGTCTTTCTTACTTGATCTTTGATGACTCGTTGTCCAATCGCACACTGCGTTGCCATGTTTGTCAAATGAACATTGTGTAAGATATTCTGTCAAAGAGTAGAAAACCATTTCTCAAACGATGTCCATTTTTGGGCAAACTCATCGCCATGTTCTGAAAAGCCATAGCAATGGCGTCCTACCTGAATGGCTTTTCCAGTCGGGCAACTTGATGGATGAAATGTTATTTTCTGCCCTAATCAAAATACAACGTAGATGAGAGGTTTTTGACCAAAACACAACAGCTTAAGAGTGTGACGTTCCATTTATTACCTGCTGCACTGAGTCCCAGTGTGACTTAGAAAGAGTAGAGTCGCTGTGACCAACAAATGTGTGCAGAATCCTCCAAGCATGGCTGATCCCTTGACGCCAGCTCTTCTCTTGCTAATACCTTGACAATCTTCAGATTGGAGTGACTTGTTTATGAAGGAACACAGATGAATGAATGTGACCTTTCCGCTGCCAGGACAAGTGGCTCACTTGTGTCAAAGGGTGGAAAGCTTTTATAGCCCACCGCTAAAGCAGCTCACTAAAGTGGCGGGTGGAGACAGATGAAAAACAAAGGACTGGCTCGGCAGCAACATAGTTACAGGAAGTGGCAATAGATAAGGTCTGCATTTTACCGTTGTTAGGCCATAAAAAAGGCTCATTGCAAGCCTTTGCCAAAGAATTGTCTATTTCGGTTTGCAAAAGAGTTCATTCGTCAAGAGGATGAAAAGGTCATATTTGGCCATGCATTGAAAATAAAAAAAAGAAAAGAAGAAAAAAAAAGAAAATCGATTCTTTTTGGCGCTCTTCTACTTTACACCACACACCACTGATTGATTGGATGTTGAACTTTTTTTGCGGGATACCTTTTCGTGAAACTTTCCAGATTTAGAGGTGTGACACACAGATCTACTGACCTGCGAGATCTCCCCTTGTAGATGAGCGTAAGCAATTAAAGACCACCTTACACCCACAAGCGTGCAGTAACGGGTGTTCGTCTGGATATTGCAATCATTTAGCGTACCGCCATTGTGCAAGTGCAGGTGGGAAGAGAGACATCCACCTTTCACATTCCAGAAGCCCACCTGGTATGTGCCAACAGAGAGAGCAAACATTGGAAGTGTCCAGCTGAAGAGAAGGAAGGTCTTTGTTAGGCAGCTGTAAGATATACGTAGCCATCGGTGCTGTACATCTCTACTATGAGTAAATACGCCGGCTATGATACTCTGACAGCACCCGAGCGCGTTTTGGGAAGGTGATGCAATCAATCTGCCGTCATCTGCCGAGACAGCCGGCTGATTCCCCGGCAGATTTACCTTTGTGTGCCTGAGCGATTAAAACGCGGAAAAAAAAACGAGTCGAAAGACCTTGTCGAGACGGTCGGCGGTGTCGTTATGGTGTCGGGAATTCCGATACATTGGTTAATGTTTTGTCACATTTGGTTCTTGATTTGCTCTGCAATGCGCTATTGCAGTGCAGCCATGACTCAATCAAATTGTAAAATTGGACAATCACTAACATGTACGGTATGGTGGGATGACTGGAAAGGCCTTGGAAAGCGGGACGTCTTCGATAGATAACCCTCTGATTTGGATCGGTGACTACCATAGCATCGTAAGATTGGGCAACACTTCTGACTATCAATTGACATATCGTTTATTCCAAAGGTTTGTACAACAATCAATCTATGTACTTAATGTCATGACACTAAATCCATAAACCTGCAGCTGTTCCCACATCCTGCATTTGTCAAGCAAACAAAAAGGCAATTTGTTATCAAGCTCACCCAATGAAGGCAGGGGAGGGAGGCCAGGCCAGTGCCAAATACAAGTCACATCTCTATGGACTCTTTGTGCAACTTCAGTGTACTAATGTGTTAACTGTGAACTCCCTTGTTGGCTTTAGGTGGACTGAAAAGGGTTTGAAAAATGGAACCAAATGTAAATATGATACACTTGAAATATGGACTGAAAAGGTTTGGGGCCATTCAAAAATGGAACCAAATGTAAACATGATACTACAATGAACTTGAAAAATGAACATTCATCAAAGTTACCAGTAGCCCATCCCTTCTCTACGCCTCGCCGTCACCGCCGCTTTCTCTATTAGGAGCAGGTCAAAGTCACATTTCAGATATATGGTGCAGGTTGTCGCAGTTTTAGTGCTCTTCCTTTCATTGACAGACATGTCCTTTGCTTGTGGGACTTCAACAAGGACACTTTGCTCATGTTGATCTGAGCTAATCATTTCTTGCGGAGTCAAGCAAACATCTGTTCCTCATTCGGTAGCATTATTAGGATGATTTTTTTGGGCATTGAAGTACGTAGCTCTATTTTCAACGGGATGCAATTTATACGACGTAAATCAAAGAATTGTGATGTGATTGCAGAAACATCTGCCACTGCTTTCTTCCTACAGTGAACTTGATTTTTTCAGGACCATTTTACAACAACTCGACGAGAAATTCACCCTTCCCAGAAAACGTTGAAGACAAAAAGATATCCCAACACTCTCACACTGTGTGTGTGTCCAATCCAGTATTGGTTTTCACAGCACATTGGTTCCGCTCTACATGTCAGGCAGAGCAGACTCGATCGATACTGTTAGCAGGCATCGGTTAGTTGGTCTTTATTTGTCTCAAGTACAGGGAACATCACATGCCATCTATTTGGGCTTTTCTAATTAGGACATATTAATTGAATTTCTTTTTTTTTTTATACACCTCCATAGGACTTTTCCCTCTGAATTTGAAAATGTAGTGAAAAATTCAGAACTTTATTTCACTTGCCCTGAAGTCTGTTTGAAGGTTTATTAACCTCTGCCACCCTATGGTGGTTTGTTTGACACACTAAATGGGCACTCCCTGCCTGATAAGCTTCTTCACCCTGTGGACCAGAAGGTGGCACTCTCTCTCCTTCTGAAAATGTCCCCAATGTCCCGAGGTTTTATATGTGATCGATCATTCATGCATGCATTCATTCATGCATTCATTCATGCATTCATTCATGCATGCATGCATGCATGCATTCTTTAATTCATGCATTCATGCATTCATGCATTCATTCGTTCGTGCGTGCATTCATGCATTCATTCATGCATGCATTGATGCATTCATTCATTCATGCATTCGTCCATCCGTCCGTCCGTCCGTCCGTCCGTCCATCCATCCATCCATCCATCCATCCATCCATCCATCCATCCATCCATCCATCCATTTTCTGAGCCGCTTATTTTGGTACTGAAAAACATACAATAGAATAGAGAGTATTTTTTTTAACCTGGCTTTTCTGCGACTGTCAGTTTGAATGGGCCTTAGAAATAGATGAAAAGAATATGAATTTAATTACGATAACTGATCGGGCCATCTACTGTGTTAAACCAAGATAATTGTCATTTGCGCTGCGATAAGGAATTGAGTCCAGTGATTTTGCCACTGATGAGCTCCGTGCCCTGTTACAATAGTCGGTCGGGCAGACTGTGGCCCGGCGGTGTACTATCTCCCCTAAATGAACTGCTCTCCATTACACGCCACGATGAGATACGCCATTTCGTGACCTGATACGGCCTCCATCAGCGCCACTAATTGTTTTTCTTTCTCAACATCTCTCCATGTTCATAAAGGATGAAGGTGATCAAGGGAAAAAGAGGGAAACATGACATACTGCCTTTCTTTCAATTGGTCTTAGTCAAGGTGATAAACATATTCCGAAGCCTTCAACATATAATTGACACTGTAGTGTTGAACATTTTCGGAACCTATACAATTTGGTGCCTTTGCTCAGTAAAAGTTAAGAAACACTGGTCTGGTACACTCAAATCTTGAGTCCAAAATCTGTTTTAGGACAGTGGCTCCTTAGAGCTGGACTTGCCGATTCCTCTTTTAGGACAATGCAGATAAATTGTCATCAGGTTAAAAAAAGAAAAAGAAAAAGAAAAAAAAAAAAGGCTTTTCCGTGGGTCCATCATTAGAATGGACTAGAGTTGCCGGGCAATCAGTGGAATGTTTCGCAAGATCTGCAGGTCCTGTCCAACAAAAGCAGGGATCCATAATCACAGACGCTTGACTGCTCTTCTCTTTAAAGTTGCCGTCTGTTCATGCTAGGTGAGCCAAGGTCTTTCGAACGAGAGATTTTTTTTCTTTTCTTCCACGCCTAAATCCCAACTGCCTGCTGTGACTAAAATCGATGATTATGGAAGTGGTCGGTCTGAAACACACCAGACAAGCCTTTTATTGTCAAATAGAAACAAAGTACAGCAAATATCTTCTCCTCGTCTTTTGATCGGTGGTTTTAATGAAAACAAACTGCATCATAGCCTTGAATTTTTTTTCTTCTTCTTCTTCTTCTTCAGTACCATTGTGCAAAAATGGTGGAGGTGATGGCATCATCAGCTCTTAAAACCAGAAACCAGAAATGTTACTTGACCACCCAGAGGACCGAAGTTTCTTAATAATGCATGTGGCATATGAGACGACGATGTCATCAAGGTGGAAAAGCACCCCATCTATGGGCTTCATTTCATATTTGAGTTTCTTTTGTTTCCTAACCGCAGCAGTCGGTCTCATCGTCCTTCCAAATCATCCCGTCCGACGTACAACCATGACCGTAGTGCGAGGCTCGGTATCTCGTCTCCGGCTGAATTCGTTTCAGTCACGCCGTCCGGGATTCCATGCGCTCACACAACTGGCCGAGACCAGTTTGTGATGAGGTGCTGGTGGTCTCTGGCCGAGCTGTAGAAATCACATCGGCGCTGTTTTACGTTAGCTACTGCACTGAGAAAGAGTGACAAATGGAACATAAGAGAGGTAAACAAAAAAAAAAAAACGTGAAGGGAAGTTCAGGAGCTTCAGACCAAGTCAAGAGGTCCCCCTGGCGAAAGTGCAGTGGAGCATGTAAGAGCAATCAAAGCTCACACACGTATGCACGCAATTAGAGAAATGGAAAAGGGAAGCCTTTGCTCGAGCAATTACTAACTGCTCTGCATAGACGTATTCTAAGAAGCATGAATTTGCCCAAGGTGCTCGGAAGAATAACGTTGGCTTCTTTCGCGCTGTAACAAGGCACGCTCAGTCAAGGCCATACTTAATGTCTTTTAGTTGATTGTTTTATGGGTATAGCTTAGGATTTTTTCTCATGCAGATATTTCCTGCAATTATGACTCCCGATGCGATCGACAATGACAGAAAATCTGAAAAACACGCTAGCACTTGTTTCTTTGCCGCATTTACGATGTTTAGGTTTGGTGCAAGGGAGCTGTTAGATTCCTGGGAGTTTTCCAATATTCACATCGTAAATTGTTTCAAAAGAATGAGAAAAAGGCCACATTAACCAATGAACATTTTTAGGATGCCAAAGATAGAAGCAGATAGAAAGAAATACAAAATAGATTGTAAGAGGATATTGTTAGAAGAACAAGCATACATAGTATTACATTTGATTTCTGAATGGCCGGCCCGTCCGCTCGCCGGCCCACCTCACAGTTTGGAAAAACCCTTCAGCCCTAATATTTTTTCCATCCAAGCTTGATTAAGTCGAACGAATAACACAACAACTCAAAAATGTCAGCATTTTTCTTTTTAATGCGAGGCAACCCATTTTGGTGCTGGCTGGCTGGCTGGCTGGCTGGCTGGCTGGCTGGCTGGCTGGCTGGCTGGCTGGCTGGCTGGCTGGCTGGCTGGCTGGCTGGCTGGCTGGCTGGCTGGCTGGCATACCCCCCCTCCAAGAAATTGAGAGCAATTTGTGGTGGTGCTTTGGGCGCCAGCCATTACAATGTCTTTCTGAACGCTCACGCCCAACAACTCCATCAAGTACTGCTAAGTTCTCCTTTCTTGACTGAATCCTGTATTGACACACGGGAACGAGGAGCACGCCGACCGACATCTCGGGAGGACTCGGAACACGGACATAAAATGACCCCTCACCCATTTCCGAGTCGATAAACAATTTGCGCGCTACAAAAGAACAACAGCTACCACCGAGCAGGGAAACATGCGTCCTTGTCAAATGTCAAATGAAACAAGCCTTTCCAAGGGTGCGCTGTTCTATTGATTTAAAGCAGGCTCATCATTTGACCACCAAGCTCAATTATGGGCTTCCTCTATATTGAATATGGACTAGCAGCAGAACAAGTCCCAGGGTTATTTAACAAATTGTAGAGAAAAGGTTTGTAAATCTATTTCCGAGGCTCCTAAAAATACAAAGGAAAGAAAGAAAGAAAGAAAGAAAGAAAGAAAGAAAGAAAGAAAGAAAGAAAGAAAGAAAGAAAGAAAGAAAGAAAGAAAGAAAAAAAAATCTCACACTGAATGGATTCGCGTTTTTACGTCATTTGGGAAAATCGGAATAGTTGTTAGTCTTGGATGAAATTTTATGACGCCATCCTTATCCTGTGTGATGTGTTCTTCAGGCCTCAGCGGCTCCGTGATGAATCCTTATGGCCCGGCGGGCATCTGCCGGGCCAGCCTAATGAACTGGACCCATACACTGTCATCATCAGATTAATTAACAATGTTCAGGTACAAAATGAGCAAAATCAATAGGGAGAATGTGAGAAGCCAGGCCATGGATAATTAGACACTGTTGACAGGCGTGGTGGTGTCAAGGTCAGTGGCAGGATGGGTGGCTTCGAAGTCAGACCAAATTAGCAAGCACTGGAAGCAAATGAATACATGAGAAAAAAAAGTCACCAAGGACTCGGGCAGGTATTCTGCGTGCCTGCCTGCTGTTGTCTGCATATGAAATGGATGGAGACCCCTGACATATGGTGACAGCGGTCCTCCTCGTCAGCCTTCATCAAGGACACTTTGACACATCCGGCCGGCCCGTTCCACTATACATCTGCTGACATATGTATTTGCATAAATGTGTGGCTTGAGACCGTATTTTAGGTGTCAGGGCTGAAGAAGAGGCTTCCATTTGATGTTTATTCAAAGTCTTTTAAGGTTAGGTATTAAAGAACCGCCTCGTCGTGATGACGAGCTGCATCACTGATAGTTTTGCTGTAAGAGAAAGCTTTACCGTAGCGCTACAATTTGAGTGGAACCTCGAAAAAGGGCAAGATTGCGGATGATTTCCGTCATGCAAATTTCCGCATAAAAGCCGCGTGCCTGCGTGCCTGCGTGCCTGCGTGCCTGCGTGCGTGCCTGCGTGCCTGCGTGCCTGCGTGCGTGCGAGTCGGTAATTTACTGTGCCTGCCCTTTAGTAGCAGCCGCCCACCCGCCCGCCCGCCTCCCCTCCCCTCCTACATCTCCACTGTAAAAGTGCGCATTTCCATGCAAATAGACTCAGCAAATATTTCAAACACACAACTGTACATGCTCAAGTTTGGCGTCTGAAGCGTCATAGCCAAGTGGATGTGGCTGTCTCTTTCTGAGCCGCATTGACGCTCCAGGCCCATTTTCTGTCTTTTGCTGACAGCCGCGATGTGTGCCGAGCCCTCCCCTCGTTCCTCAGCTGGGAAATCAGCCTTAGTACAGCGCAGTCACAAACAATCAGCCCTCATTACCCACTATGCGCTTTACTTTTCTATCCCATTTACCTACAATGTCTAGACAGCACGTGTGTGTGTGTGTGTGTGTGTGTGTGTGTGTGTGTGTGTGTGTGTGTGTGCGTGCGCCAATGTGTTTGTCTTATGTGTAATGTCTTATTTCGATTTTGCGTATGCAAGATAAATTGGAGTACTTCTCATTGAATTGCTGTTTGCCCGTATTACTTTGGATGTCTAGCCTGATTTAAAAGCTCTGCAGTCAGTCAGAGAGTTGTTGGTGTTACTTAGACCTTGTAAACCTTGCATTTTGAAAACCAACGTTAAATCCAGACATGCTTTTATCTGCCTTTAAAGGGTGGCCCAGCAATAAGCACTCAACCAATTACGTTCTCGCCAGATGGAAATATGCCGCTGCTTATTAAAAAAATGTTTTTGCCTCTTTAAACAACTTTATTGTAAATGTAAAGAACAAGACTCTTGGCCAAATTTCATTCATTGTTTTTAAAAGTCAAGTCAATTTGCAACATTAGTTGCTGTGGATAATTTGCTTTTGTGGGCCACATCAACTGATGTGGTGGGCCTGATCTGGCCCCCAGGCCTTAAGTTGGGGTCCGACATTTTTTTTCTGGAAACTACATTTGTTCGTACGTTGTATTTTTGATCCAGGAAAGCGTGCTGCTGTTAGGATGAGTCTTTCATCATTTTGAATAGGTCCCTTTTGTACGATGAAGCTTTCCTAAGGACGCAATGCTTCAGCGCTCATTAAAAGCAAATAACACTCGTTTGCATTGATTTGCCGTACGACGGTCTTTAGCAAACAAGCTCAATAACTCTGCTGAGGAGTTTTGTGTTGCCCAAATATATTTGCAAAGTCTGGAAGTTGTGCACTGATAACACCCGAGAGGCAAATGCAAGTCATTATTTTCTTCATTGTGTTGCCTGGCTTGAAAGCTTTTTGGCAGAGATTCTAGTGTACTGGACTAATCCATATTTGTTTTTCTGACTTTTCAGAGCTTTAATGGAGGACAGTTGAGGCCAAACAACTAAAGGCTTCAAAGTGAATGTCATTACAGCAGTGGAGAGCAATGCAGCAAGGTAAGAATCTGAAAATCCAACCATCTTCAATTAACCACTGCCATATTCCACTTGTATAAGAAAAGCCAGAACTGCGATAGATTTTGTGAACGGAAAGCAGTGTCGAATCTTTTTTTTTTTTTTTGTTATAAATATCCTGTTAAAGCTGAAAGCACATGATTTTGAATGTTGCGTGATTACAGAAGGAATTGAACTTGTATCTCAAGGCACTGTGTGTGTGTGTGTGCGTGTGTGCGTGTGTGCGCGTGCGCGTGTGCGTGTCTCTGAAACATTTGTTTTCTTAGCACAGTGGCTGTTTTGTTGGGTTCTCCGAAAGACAAACAAGCAAGCAGCCCATTTAGCCTGCAGGGCGTAATGTGTCAAAATAAAGAAATATTTGACTATTGCATTTGAAAATGTTGCTTATTCCAAGAGACATGAGAATGCTCAGCAGGTAGGGACTCTCTCTCGTCTTCCCTCCAGATTGTCCGCCCGGCGCCAAGTGAGAGTTGCCAAGGCAGATTTAGCAATTGAAATGACCTCTGCGGTGTAAGATGGGCATGGAGGAAAACCTCGTTAATGCTTTTCATTTACCCCCTAGCTAGCCAGGCTAACCACATCTGCATTGGTTGACACAGTGCATCTACTGAGAGCGCAAGTGGAAGTGGCCTTGCAGTTGTGGTGGCACAAGGAGCAGCAAACAGAATCGCTGTTTGCTGCTAAAAACATTTGGATCATCATTCAGAACTGAAGGTTCCATTTGCGGAGAATGTGTCCATTTGCCGCATGGTCGAATAACTGAATAAGTCAACAACAACAATGAGAGAGGATTTGTTCTTGGCTCAGCCATTTCTCAAAATAACCCTCCTGAGGCTAAAATTGATATGAGAAGCGAGAGGAATTGTGGGGCGCACGCCGACTCGATGAAATAATAAAGATGGAACGTACTGCTGTTTCGGTTGCATCATCATCAACAGTCTTCTCGAGGTCTCATTCTGTAGCGTTTGACTACATCTTGATGATAGCAGTCTGCACCAGGAGAGGATGATGCATTTTCCAATGATTGTGGTCAACTTTAAAGCAATTGAACAAAAAGCTCTGCTCTTGTCGCTTACAAATGAGAAAGAACATCAAGAAGTTCACCCCGAGAATAATCTTGAACACAACTCAAGTGAAAAAGTGAATACGTAGATGCAGAGTCCGTTTGGGAAGAAAATGCAACATTGGCCTCAGAGGTAAAGGAAAAAGAAGGAAACGTAAGACAAAATGGGGCGGGCACACCGATTCCCTTGATCCAATTCCGGATAGTTGTATTTGTCTGCTCAATTGTGTTACGGATGAACTGCTTAGCATTTACGTATAAATGACAAATTGTTATCGCAACAACATCTCCCTCCCGTTGTGAGCTAAAACGGTTTCATTATATCCACGGACTTATTCGACAGTCTTTTCCTGCATGCTGATAAAGCCGATTCAGATTTGGCTTTGGAGGATTGTTTGAATCTGCCAAAGAGTTTTCATTTCTGCATGACCCTTTGTAAGGAATTTGAAATGTCTCGTGGCCTTACACAATGGAGGCAAAAGTCAGGGGAGTGTTTTTCTTTGAGCAAATGATCCATCTACTTCACGGGTGTCAAACTCAAGGCCCGCCATGTCATTGTAGGTGGCCCGCCATGTCATTGTCGGTGGCCCGCCATGTCATTGTAGGTGGCCCGCCATGTCATTGTAGGTGGCCCGCCATGTCATTGTAGGTGGCCCGCCATGTCATTGTAGGTGGCCCGCCATGTCATTGTTGGTGGCCCGCCGAGACAAATTGTGCATCGACCGCATGTATCGATACTCAAATTGTCTTTACTTTTGAAAAATTGCCACCAATTCTTATTAACATGCATCCATTTCAAAGATTGGAACCGTTTTTACGAGTCTCTGATTTCAAAATGAGTTATTCGTCAGTTTGTTGTGCAGCCTATACTGTCTGTATAGAAAGACGTCGACACTCGTAATGGCCCTCCGAAGGAAACTCGGATTACGCTGTGGCCCGTGACAAAACTGACTGACTGACTGACTGACTGACTGACTGACTGACTGACTGACTGACTGACTGACTGACTGACTGACTGACTGACTGACTGACTGACTGACTGACTGACTGACTGACTGACTGACTGACTGACTGACTGACTGACTGACTGACTGACTGACTGACTGACTGACTGACTGACTGACTGACTGACTGACTGACTGACTGACTGACTGACTGACTGACTGACTGACTGACTGACTGACTGACTGACTGACTGACTGACTGACTGACTGACTGACTGACTGACTGACTGACTGACTGACTGACTGACTGACTGACTGACTGACTGACTGACTGACTGACTGACTGACTGACTGACTGACTGACTGACTGACTGACTGACTGACTGACTGACTGACTGACTGACTGACTGACTGACTGACTGACTGACTGACTGACTGACTGACTGACTGACTGACTGACTGACTGACTGACTGACTGACTGACTGACTGACTGACTGACTGACTGACTGACTGACTGACTGACTGACTGACTGACTGACTGACTGACTGACTGACTGACTGACTGACTGACTGACTGACTGACTGACTGACTGACTGACTGACTGACTGACTGACTGACTGACTGACTGACTGACTGACTGACTGACTGACTGACTGACTGACTGACTGACTGACTGACTGACTGACTGACTGACTGACTGACTGACTGACTGACTGACTGACTGACTGACTGACTGACTGACTGACTGACTGACTGACTGACTGACTGACTGACTGACTGACTGACTGACTGACTGACTGACTGACTGACTGACTGACTGACTGACTGACTGACTGACTGACTGACTGACTGACTGACTGACTGACTGACTGACTGACTGACTGACTGACTGACTGACTGACTGACTGACTGACTGACTGACTGACTGACTGACTGACTGACTGACTGACTGACTGACTGACTGACTGACTGACTGACTGACTGACTGACTGACTGACTGACTGACTGACTGACTGACTGACTGACTGACTGACTGACTGACTGACTGACTGACTGACTGACTGACTGACTGACTGACTGACTGACTGACTGACTGACTGACTGACTGACTGACTGACTGACTGACTGACTGACTGACTGACTGACTGACTGACTGACTGACTGACTGACTGACTGACTGACTGACTGACTGACTGACTGACTGACTGACTGACTGACTGACTGACTGACTGACTGACTGACTGACTGACTGACTGACTGACTGACTGACTGACTGACTGACTGACTGACTGACTGACTGACTGACTGACTGACTGACTGACTGACTGACTGACTGACTGACTGACTGACTGACTGACTGACTGACTGACTGACTGACTGACTGACTGACTGACTGACTGACTGACTGACTGACTGACTGACTGACTGACTGACTGACTGACTGACTGACTGACTGACTGACTGACTGACTGACTGACTGACTGACTGACTGACTGACTGACTGACTGACTGACTGACTGACTGACTGACTGACTGACTGACTGACTGACTGACTGACTGACTGACTGACTGACTGACTGACTGACTGACTGACTGACTGACTGACTGACTGACTGACTGACTGACTGACTGACTGACTGACTGACTGACTGACTGACTGACTGACTGACTGACTGACTGACTGACTGACTGACTGACTGACTGACTGACTGACTGACTGACTGACTGACTGACTGACTGACTGACTGACTGACTGACTGACTGACTGACTGACTGACTGACTGACTGACTGACTGACTGACTGACTGACTGACTGACTGACTGACTGACTGACTGACTGACTGACTGACTGACTGACTGACTGACTGACTGACTGACTGACTGACTGACTGACTGACTGACTGACTGACTGACTGACTGACTGACTGACTGACTGACTGACTGACTGACTGACTGACTGACTGACTGACTGACTGACTGACTGACTGACTGACTGACTGACTGACTGACTGACTGACTGACTGACTGACTGACTGACTGACTGACTGACTGACTGACTGACTGACTGACTGACTGACTGACTGACTGACTGACTGACTGACTGACTGACTGACTGACTGACTGACTGACTGACTGACTGACTGACTGACTGACTGACTGACTGACTGACTGACTGACTGACTGACTGACTGACTGACTGACTGACTGACTGACTGACTGACTGACTGACTGACTGACTGACTGACTGACTGACTGACTGACTGACTGACTGACTGACTGACTGACTGACTGACTGACTGACTGACTGACTGACTGACTGACTGACTGACTGACTGACTGACTGACTGACTGACTGACTGACTGACTGACTGACTGACTGACTGACTGACTGACTGACTGACTGACTGACTGACTGACTGACTGACTGACTGACTGACTGACTGACTGACTGACTGACTGACTGACTGACTGACTGACTGACTGACTGACTGACTGACTGACTGACTGACTGACTGACTGACTGACTGACTGACTGACTGACTGACTGACTGACTGACTGACTGACTGACTGACTGACTGACTGACTGACTGACTGACTGACTGACTGACTGACTGACTGACTGACTGACTGACTGACTGACTGACTGACTGACTGACTGACTGACTGACTGACTGACTGACTGACTGACTGACTGACTGACTGACTGACTGACTGACTGACTGACTGACTGACTGACTGACTGACTGACTGACTGACTGACTGACTGACTGACTGACTGACTGACTGACTGACTGACTGACTGACTGACTGACTGACTGACTGACTGACTGACTGACTGACTGACTGACTGACTGACTGACTGACTGACTGACTGACTGACTGACTGACTGACTGACTGACTGACTGACTGACTGACTGACTGACTGACTGACTGACTGACTGACTGACTGACTGACTGACTGACTGACTGACTGACTGACTGACTGACTGACTGACTGACTGACTGACTGACTGACTGACTGACTGACTGACTGACTGACTGACTGACTGACTGACTGACTGACTGACTGACTGACTGACTGACTGACTGACTGACTGACTGACAGACACACACCCCTGAATGCTACCTGACTTGTGCTTTGTGGCTCCAGAGTAGCCTGTCAGCAACATGCGTTTCAATCGCGTTTCAATCGCGTCTCATTCACTGCGCCGTTCTTTCAAGACACTCGGCCATGTTAAATGTGGCATCGGGCATGGCATGGTTTAGTACAAAAGGCCTGACCTTTTTTTGAAAGTCTCTGCACCTTCCCTTCCAGTGCTTGGTCTCTGCCATGCTTAGCCGTCCAAATAGCAGTCTCACCCCGAGCATCTCTTCTTCAATTCCGCTAAATGGAAGATCTATGAAGAGAAAAAAATGTCGTTAAAAATTCGGCCTCTTTGCACGAGCATGAATAAAACATCCCATCCTTCTTCCTATAGTTTCTTCACTCTCTCCTGCTGCTCTGCTGGTTGACAGCTAAACACTGTGGCTTGCACCCTACTGATTTCCATCAAAATGGCACGGATCGCACAATCTGTCGGTGTTCTTATATCCAACTGCAATGTAAGGCACAGTTGGAAAGAAGAAATAGGAAGCTGAAATGATGTGACATGTACAGAATTAGCTGAAGGTCTTATGGAATAAATAAAGAAGGTCACTTGGACGTACTGCCAATGGTCTCGCAAGCATTCATCACCTGCAGTTCTTGCACCAAAGTGACCCGTGTGGACCCGCCCTGTCTGTCGGCCTGTGCCACCGATTGATTGACAATGAATACGTGGAAACGGAGCCCCGTCGGTAAACGCACATACTGCGCATGCGACTCCAAGGGGCCGGCCCCACCCTGTGGCTGACTCTGTGTGCACGGTCTTTATTCTTCTTCTACTCCTGCTGGGTCCCCATCCTGCGTGTGGATTAAGCGGCCAATTTCCATGCACGAGAAGAAGTGGCCCCTATTTTGGAGTCAGGCTGTGGCCGCAACAGCTGAGAGCTTGGTTCATTTTGTCAAGTATGTTCTCAGAACTACAGTAATCACACAAAGGGAAGTCAAAAGAGACACATTTTCTTTCAAAGAACTATTTTGCCCCTTCTGATGCTCAGAGGAGGCCTATACTTTTGTCAGTGTTCCCCCATTGTGATCGTCACTCGACTGCAGGCGTCGCCAGCCAGATATGGCTCTTTTGGTGACGTTATTTGAAAAGAATACATTAGTGCACTCCAAGAATCGTTGGTCTTAATTCGAATACATGCATTTAATCGTATTTAGCCTATGGTTTTTCTTTGAAATGGTATGGCTCTCACTTTGGTAAAAAATGGGCATGTGTGGCTCTGTCCGCCAAAAAGGTTCCCCACCCCTGCTCTACTGGATGTAACGCTTATCGAAATTACGTAGACTATGGATGGGAGTTGAAAGCTGGTTCCGTTCCCTTGAAAACGGGTAAGCGATCGGCAGTATCGGAATTGCTCAATTCTCACCAGTTCTCATCCCGAATAATGACCTTTAACAAGTTGTTTGTTTAGAAATCACCTTTAAGTTACGGTAAGGTCGGGAACATCACTTGAGGTTCACTTCACGTTTAAAAATCAAACAATAGAAAGAGAACCTATTGGTACCAGGGACAAATTGTTGACGCTGTCTTTTGTCACCAGAGTCCATTTGAGTAGACTAAGTATTGCAAAAGTCTTCAACCTTTGCCTTCCACTCCATTTCCATGATTCAGTTAGATTGTCGTGGTTCCCTCACCTAGCTCAGTTCGTGGGATGGTCTGGTCTGGTCTGTACTTACATATGTGACCTTGACTATTGACCTCGCCTAGCTATCTGTCAGCTGGGATAGGCCGCAAGCTCCCTGTAACGGTCGAAGCAGTATCGAAAGTGGATACATGTATCATCCGCCTGCAGGACATGATTGGAACATCTCAAACCCAACGTGGTGTCGGTCTGGAGCGAGTACTCCAGCCGTAGCGTTGACTTTCTTTGCAGTCGAAAAGTCAAAGTAACGCCTCGAAAATAGCACAGTGACTGGACAGATTGAGTCTGAATTGTATCATCTGAGGTTAGTGAAAGGAGTTGAGCTGACTGAGATTGAGAATCAGTCTAGCAGGTGGAGGATCATCTCTGCCCAGGTGGGTAAGAAAGCTGGTCTTACTCGGGTTTAGTTTGGCTTACGGTGCTGGGAGCATTTGGAGAATTGAAGGCTCAGTGTTTCAAATCTCTGATCAACCCTCAGATGTACTCACACTTAGCCATTGCCTTTGGCGGCAAAGGTTTCGTACCTTTTGATGTTGGCGGGGAGAGAGAGAGAGAGAGAGAGAGAGAGAGAGAGAGAGAGAGAGAGAGAGAGAGAGAGAGAGAGAGAGAGAGAGAGAGAGAGAGAGAGAGAGAGAGAGAGAGAGAGAGAGAGAGAGAGAGCAGCGTTTAAATCTCTTCCTCTTGGGGACGATACCGAGTTGAACAAGCAGATAGTGATCAAATCTTGAAACATGACCGAGTGATGGGCATGCAAGGTGACGTGATCAAATCTTGAAACATGGCCCATGATGGGCAAGCAAGGAGACCTTCAGCTAACCACACGTGATACGATTTCTTCTGCTGAATGGGATAGAGCCTGGATTTAGTGTGCGCATGTAGATTATTTCAACGAGTAAATTAGTAGTATATTTGAAACATGCAAATAAAACATCTATTTTTGACAGATAGGCTTTGTGTAGCATTTGAGTGTCTGTCAAATGAAATGCACATTCTGGATCATTTACATTGCATAATATCTTCTTCTGAAAGCGACCCGCTATATGTACATTTGACTCATTGTAAATCCTAAACGTCCTGTTGAATGCCCAAAAGCTATACAAAGAAGTTACCTGAAAACCCCCTCCCCTGGGTAGCTAAAACGAATCGATGGAAATAGCGTCGTAGCCATCGATACACTCATTACAGAAAGTTGAAGGTGTATTGCGGGATCAGCAGCAGCTCATGTGTGATTTACGCCTAAAACTAAAGCTCAAAGTGGTAGAACGCATGCTGCTTCAATGCAATCTGCTGGATTTGTCGCCGTTCCAAAGCGCACCTCAAGCTTTATTATAGCACAGTTGTTTGAGTAGTCAAAGGTATCCGACCATATGGTTTTCACAATATGACATCAACATACGTAACACCAACCCCAAATAATGTCCAAGTTACGCAAAAGTTATTTCGTTTGGACTATCATCATTTACCAATTTTTTTTGCCTGTTTTTGATGAGCAAATTCATGGCACATAGTACGTAGTATATTCATTTCAATGGGCACATGTGAAAATGGAGTGTCACCGAATAAATTAAACTGCTACCGCAAGGCCGCATGTCTAATAAGTGAAAAGAATTCACGTCTGACCCCGATAGTCACCCACTTGATTTGCTCTTTCTGCCACTCTGTTTTTCTTGTCTCCAATCAATAGTTATTATCTTCCCAGCGTCAATATAGACACTGCATATAGCCGCCACTTGGAGTTGACGGTGGGTGCTTTTTCATAAGAGCTGACACCAGTCTAAACAAAGCAAGCCTATTTCCCTGCCAACAGACAAACACAGTAATGGTACCAGATCAAAGAGAGGCAGGAGGGAAAATGGACTTTCACGTAATGGGGAATCACTAACTGGAGACCGCTCCATGTTTTTTTTTTTCTTTTAACGCCTTTCTGTGAAAGCTGGACGTTAATATCTTACCACTCGCCATGATCTGTCAATTTCTGCTCCAATTATCTTACCGGTAATTATCTAGCTTCGTAATAGCCATCTTCTATTTGTCATCGATCCGCTGTCAATTTCTGTCCAAGCGTCGCTTTTTTAGGTCGGTCGTGAGTGAGTGAGTGAGTGAGTGAGGTTGTTTTGTTGGAACTGGGGGTTTTGTTTCATGAAATAAATAAATGATATCTGCGCAGTGGAGTGGAAAGCATAATGAATGGCAGTTGGAGAAAAGGCAATTTAGGGAGAAGTGCTCTGGCCTGCTGAAGGAGCAGAATGTGTTTTTTTTAATTTTTTATGGTGAAGTATAACCAATGCATTACAAAACACATCACCGGAGGTTTATTGAAAAAGCCAAGCACCCCCTCGCTCCCCTCGATGAAAATGGACAACATTATCATGGCCTATACATGGTTAGGCTATAACAGTCACTTTCAGAAACTCTGACGGGAGAGGATTTTATGATTAGTATACAGTATATATATATATATATATATACATTTTTTTGCGTTGGCATTCAGACATTGAAGAGCTCCAGGTGAACGATCAACGGTTACGTACGTTTCAAATCCTTCCTTACATAACAAAGGTGAAGATCTACGTATTTGACAATGCACAGCATGGGGCAGCCCGGAGACTGACACATGGCTTCTTTATTCACAGCATGCCATTTACAGTTCATATGTATGCGATTATGAAAATGACAAGATAGAGTGACTTTGGAGACCAAGGCCGAGACAAACAACCATCCGCACTGTGTGGCACTGGATGATGGCTCCCGAGTGGGTTCATAATTGAACAAAAAAGTTGTAGAAATAGGATCATGAATTTGCAAAGACATTTATTATCCTCCATCCATTCAAGAACCATTTTAAAATAGGATAAGAATTTTTTTTGTTTTTAAAAATGTTTTTCTCGTCTGCGTTTCCTATCCTCGGCTGTCCATGCCAAATTCTATTAGCGTTGTATCCTTTAAAAATGATGTGACAGCTTGTTCGAATTGACAGGTTAGAACTCCCCAAATGTCCCCGCTTCACCTTTGCAGAGAGATACACCGAGTTCCCTGTAGCATTCATTTGGCTCAATTGAATCCATCTGATGCAAGGCATTGTTTGAAAAGCTGGCAGGGTGCTTCATAGAAAGCGGAATAAAATTGTTACATTGTACAAGAGCGAAGCCTGGAATTCTCCCCGTTCGTTATTTGACGTTGTGGCAGTGTGAGTTCTTTGTGAAAAAGCAATATCGTGGGTATAATAGGGACCTGGATAAAGCCTGGCTCTCAGTTCAAGGGGAATGAGGAATCTTGCTAGGTAGTCGTACGGCAAGGAATCACTGGTGGTCGGGACGAGGCAAGACACACTGGCACAAGACAAGGGGAAGACACGGACTAAATATACACAAAAGGGCGGGGACACAGGTGCTGACAATTAGTGTCAACTACACAGGTGCACACAATCGGGATCAGGGAATACAAGACAACAGAAACATAGAGGAAGGAACCAAGAACTGAAACGGAAGAGATGACAAAATAAAACAGGAAGTGAAGTCACGACACAGACAAGACAGAAATCCGGAAAATAAACATGACCGCCTGACAGTGAGCAACATTAAACATTCACTTTCCAGTGGATTGTCATCAGTTTGTCCAATACGTACGTATGTATGCGTCGAGAAATGCATCCCCGCAGGATATGTTACATGAGAAACATTCAGTAAACACTTTTTGATGCATGTGTTAGGTTAATGCCATAGGTGTAAGAACAGCTTCATTTCAATATGTATAGAAATCCAGAAAGGTATTTGCCAATCACTGGCTGAGGATTTACCCTAAGGGAGAAATGCATTTCTAAATAGAGAAGGCACGTCGTGTTTTGAATCCGAAAATGAATCTCAGTCGGCTAGCTAGCTATGTTATGTATTCAACCTTTGTTTGTTGTACTTGTTTATTTCTCATTCCTAGTCACCTTTAAAGAATGAGACTGTTTGGATTTGGCTTGGGTTTTTGTCACAGGCAGCAAGGGGTGGCTGTTAGAGATTCGCTCACTCCAACTTATTTTGCAAGAACCACACGGGAGACAAGTAAGTCCTTTTAGACACCTGCAGGTGGAGAGTCCATTCGTCGCTGTGCGTGCAGCGATGTTCGAATGGTGGTCTAAAACTCTCCCTCCTGCAAGGGCATATTTATTAGGAGAAACAGAGTAGGGGTGAGAGTAGGCTAGCTAGAAAGCCCTTGTCCTCTAGTCTAAACATGTCAGGGGATGTTTTACGACCTTGTGATAAAGAGGACAAGGTAGGGTATTTATTACCTGTTGCATTCCAACATAAGCATAAAACTAATCCAGCTAGGTTATTTATTACAGGTTGCATTCCAACATAATCCTACGATAAAGATAACCTGGAAAACCCTAACAGTGGCTGTGCAAAATTGCTCTTTGAAATTCAAAAGGCAGTGCTCTGTCATACGTTGTCCTTACCTTTTATTGATTATCCTTCAGGTACTTTGGACAGGGACTCGTAGGAGAATTCTGTCAACACAATTAAAAAAGGGCTTGTGAGATTTCCTATTATGGGTGAATTCTGTCCGTCTTGTTATAACTACTGAACGGGAAAGTGCAGGCAGAACCCTGGTTCACGTGACCGTAAAAAGCCAAAAGCTCCATAGCGCAGAAGGACCTGATGTCTCGCTCGGGTCATTTTCTTCATAGTAGGATTATGCGGCTTTGTGGTGGCACCCACCCCGATTCAAAAGATGACTTTGCCAAATGATATACTACGTAGCCGTACCAGCGGATGATTGATATCAGTTGCATCGCTGTCTGGGGTGGTAACTGCACTGAACAGAACTTGAAGGCCCTGCAGCGCATAGTGAATCCGGCTGGTAAGATTATTGGTGCTTCGCTCCCCTCCCCGAAGGACATTTACACTTCCCGTCTCGCCCGCAAGGCAACCTCGATTGCGAGAGGTGTGAGTCACTCGGCTCACTCTTTGTTTGACCTTCTGCCCTCTGGGACGAGGTAGGGGAGCCTGCGCTCCCGCACCACCAGACTCGCCAACAGCTTCTTTCTCCAGGCTGTTAGGACCATGAACTCGCTACCCCCTTCTGCGTAGCGTGCGGCACTGTTGCGCTATTTTCTGGAATGTCTGCTGTACGCGCACTTGCTCCTTTTTTGCTCCTCTTATTTATTTAATTTATTTATTTATTGTGTTATTTATTCATTATTTATTCAGCACGCTGTTGTTATACTTGTTTACTTGTTTGTCTGTTGTGGGCCATGTCTTGTCACCGTGGGATAGGGGGGAACGAAATTTCGGTTTCTTTGTGTGTCTGGCATGTGGACAAATTGACAATAAAGCTGACTTTGACTTTGATAAAGCTTGTCGAGCAAAACCAACACGGGTACGTAAGGCACGATGCGTTGGCAATTGTTTATGACTGACATGACTGGGTCTGGGTGACAGGACATTTTTTCCTTCCACTTGGTGTCACTTCAGAATTACCATTGGCTGAAAACTGTCATGTGCCTGAGCTATGGTCGTCCGTTGAAACAAAGAACCCAAACTCAAAACGCCCAAAGGCAATGACATGGTTAAAAAGGTGTGGGCCGCACTAACATTGATGTCAAGTTTGGGGCTGTAAAAGATCATTCTGCCTCCGGGCAGTGAGTCTAATTCAGGCAGAAACTCTGGAGCAGACATTTGAACAGACACCGTTCTACCATAGCAATTTCACACACACCCAAAAAACCCCCCCAAAAAACCCCTTCATCCCCATAATTATTATGAACGGAATAATGGAGAAAACATTCAAGGTTATGGAGGATTATGTTTCTGTGCATTTGTTTTGTACAGAGGGGATGCAGGCATGGTCTTTGTGGGATGCTTTCTCACCAGGAAAAAAAAGGGCCGAGAAATTGGCACCCAGCAAGCACGGACGGCGCAGCCAAGGGCCAGGGTGAGAACAAACAAACCCAGCCAGATGAAAAGGGGAGGAAAAAAGGACAGCTCAGAGTGCTGACGCTGATCAATTAATTGCCTTTGTCTTAGTCATTCATATTTGACATCTATACTGTTCATTGCATGATTTACATTCCAAACCCATAGTTGATGAAAAGATGTTACATATACGTACGTATAGACCAAAGAGTGTACGGGGTGATAAAAGATAAATATAAACTTTTGAACAAACAAACAAACAAACAAACAAACAAACAAACAAACAAACAAACAAACAAACAAACAAACAAACAACGATGAGACTTCATCAGTCAAGTTCCGACAGTTAACTAATACGAGGTATGTGGTCAACCCGCACACAATCAGTGCGGCGCTTGCTTAATGAATGTTTTTGAAACTATTCCAAACACAACAGAATTGTTGCAGACACACGCCAATGTTGTCACTACTTTGAACTATTCATTAAAAGCACGCAGTCTGGTTGCCGAGATAAGGCTCATTGGGATGGTCGGCAGCCGTGTGAGCAGCGCGGCCGGGCCGGCGCGCTCCATGCGCTCCGTTTTCTTGGAAACGACTTGAACTCAGATGGACTTGGCCTAATTCCATGAAAATGGCTGACATTTTCACGTTGAACGACAACTCTGTTGGCTTTTTCTACTAGTGCTTCGCCAGGTTGTCTGCCTTGATTAGTATTTTGCAATTGCTTGATCGAGGAATAGGCGCTGTTTCTTGCTGAATGGATTTGTTCGGATATGGAATTGATTTGCCTGCATAAATTAGACGACAATTGCTCCGTTTGCTTTTCTTCACATTTTCCCATTCACTTCATTAGTATTGATTTGTATTGTATCATATTGTATATGATAATCACACGCAGGGTCCATTTTGAAGCGGGGAAGGCAAAAGCAAAAATAAGGCAAAAATGATGAATATCCATTGCTAATGCATCGAGTGACGCTCAAGCTTGAGCGCAGCTGGTGTGACAGGTGCAAGGTCCCGCATTACCCCCATTTGCCCATTTGTATTCATCTCGCCGTAGCAGAGAGAAGGGTGTGTGTGTGTGAGGTTGTGTGCATGCAAGTGAATTAAAAAAAAAAAGTAATCAATTAGGCTTTCTGGACCACCTCTCTCCCCCCGTTCTAATCAGATGCAGCACTCCATAGCCAAAAATCTCACAAGGCGAACCCCCTAATCAAGAATGAAGCGCTAGCATTGGAAACCACGTACTAATTCATGTTTCTATTATGTTTTGATGTAACATTTTGCCGCCAACATTGATAAAATCTTGGTGCAGTAAGTAAACCCCAGCTATTTACCACTTGTAGGGAATAATCTCAAATAAGTCATCGCCCCCCCCCAATATATTTATAATCACCTTCAAACTCATTTGACATGATTAACCTTACAAAGTGGTTTGATTTTGAGCAGGAAGTCCGCATTTATACGCATGCGCGGCTAAGACCTCCGCGAACAACCCAGACGAAACGCCAGCTCCTTCCTCCCCACCGTGCAACTGTATAAATCTCGCTGTATCACGATGAATACTTAGCAATAGTACAGAGAGTTGGCACCATCTTTGAGCGTTACAGCAGCAGAAAGTGAGTTCCTCAGACACAAATGGGGAGAACTCAATCAGTGAATGACAAACTTTTAGAAAATGAAGCAAAACATCTCTTCATTGTTGCCACCCCGTTGACCCCACAAAGGAGTGAGTGTCCGCCAATTTCAACCTAAGCCCAATCCTCTAATGGCAGCTGTGACCTTCACCAGAACTTCAGGAATGATCTGCAGGTGTGTATCTGGCGTCAGACGTCTCTTTGGGGAATCGTATAGGAATTAGATGGAACAGAGAAGAGCAAGAGCAAGAGCAAGAGCAAGAGCAAGAGCAAGAGAGAGAGCAAGAGAGAGAGCGAGAGAGAGAGCGAGCGAGAGAGCGAGAGAGCGAGAGAGCGAGAGAGCGAGAGAGCGAGAGAGAGCGAGAGAGAGCGAGAGAGAGCGAGAGAGAGCGAGAGAGAGCGAGAGAGAGCGAGAGAGAGCGAGAGAGAGAGAGAGAGAGAGAGAGAGAGAGAGAGAGAGAGAGAGAGAGAGAGAGCGAGACAGTCATTTGTCAGGGCTGCGTCATGTCCAACAGAGTCAACGTGGTGGTGTAAAGGGATAAAAGTAAGACTTTTCAGAATAAATGACAAGCACAAAGACCGTCAGAGCATGCTGTCCTTGTCAGCAGCCCAGCATGGACTGGGGAAGAAGAAGGGAAAAAGAAAAAAAAAAAAAAAAAAATACAAATGATACCCTCTGATTATGTCTGTTTTTGTGCTCGGGAAATTGTAGTCATTGAGAAGTGGTCAAGTCCTTGGGAGTCAGGGGATGAATGAGCCAAAACAATTGCACTTATGACATGGGTCCGGCGGCATGATTGTTTTTCCTATGGAGACACCCCGATTGAAATAAGGTCAGGTGAAGTGGTGCAAGATGGTGAAGGGAAGCTTGATTGATACTATGTATCGGCCTTGTTTTGAAAGGAATAACGCTGGCTACACAAATGTCCGTAGTGCCGTGACCCCTGCCGGTGGAAGAAAACATATTTCATGACCTCTGCCAATGCATGCGGCTTCATGTCTTGGGGCCTGATTTTATCAAAATCCCAACTACCAGGCAGTCAATTGCTTGGTCAGATTGCATGCTCTGAGCGTATTGTGTGTAAAATTGGGATCTTTTATTAAGATTCCAAATAGCCAGTACTTTGCACAAAATCATGTTGAATGTGATGGGATGGGATTGAGTGCAAGACAAACAAACAGAATAGGAAAAAGAAAAACTTCAAGTCTACCTTGGGAAAGTCAAATGTAAACAGGCTAGCTAAAAACACGTAGCACAGAAATCAAGTCTATTAGTGATTAGACTGCTTTCATGTCTTGATTCATCAGCAGTTTTCTTATTCTAGTGCTGAGTTTCTGCCTCTGATGCCATATCACCTGGAAATCCCCTTTTTAATCTCCTCATTCGATCTTTTTAAAATACATACAAAAGCGCCTTTGGCAAATCCTCCAGCTTTTCCTGAAGCAGATAAAAGATCAATGAGATTTTCAATTCTTCGAAATGAAGCTAAGAATTGTTGGAAAAAATCACGACCAAAGTTTCAATATTATTCCGATATTGACAATAATCACAATTGATCAAAATGTTGAGCATATGTAAAGTTTTCTTTTCTTTGCTTTTGATGCTGTGGTGTTTACGTCTGAGCGTTCCTTGATGAGAAGAACTCATCACTCCATTCTGATGACTTTCTTATTTGTCCTGTAATGAGCCCGCGGGTAGCTCCTACTGCGTGTTCTCAATTGATAGTTTCTCGTTCAAACACACCTCAGCAAGCCCCTGCAGTGCCTGCCCGCAGTGCCTGCCTGCAGTGCCTGCCCGCCGTGCCTGCCCGCCGTGCCTGCCCGCCCTGCCTGCCCGCCGTGCCTGCCCGCCCTGCCTGACCGCCCTGCCTGACTGCCCTGCCTGACCGCCCTGCCGCCCGCCCGCCTGCCTGCCTGCTATTATGCGTCACAAGTCGGATCTTAAGGGGAGGGCAAGGGGGGAAACTTGTACAAGCTATGTTCAGGAGTCACAACGTAATAAGTATACATGTGAAAACGGCTTCCTGTTATGCTGATGTATCCTTTTCCCGAGGTGTTAAAAGATCTACCTGACGGACTCAGCGGGTGGCCGCCGCCAATTAATCTCTCCGCCCGCCGGGTTTACATTCAACCGCGTCGCAAATGGATTTCTCAAAAGGGCCTTTCGGCGACGTTGGTTGGGGGTGAGAAAAGGCGGTGAACAATGAAATCGCTCTTACCTATCGCTGAGCTCCACAAATAGACTTTGAAATATTCAGAGATTCGTTTCTGAATACTATGTTGCACACTTTTGATGATAATTGCCATAATAGCGTTCAGTTCTTTTTTGGTTACCTGAAGGATTTAAAAGCAAAGGCCATGCGCACTTGATGCAGCATGGAGCCATACTGTGGAGTCCATTTAATTAGGTGCTTCAGTGATAGATTTGTATGGGATTCTCGCCATTAGGAAAGAACACAAAGGTATTTTTTATGCCCTTGTTACAAAGTGGCCATGTTGGGAGTAATTAACAACGGTGTGTTGGTCCAATGAGCTTCCATGCTTGAACCTCATGAGAGAAATTAAATGTGCTGCGGTAGAAGTTCATCTTTACGGAGGAGATGGGGGGGGGGCTTATTGGTTAAATCCCGCCGTTTCTGTCCAGCAGAAGAAATCCCAGTTGAGGATCTATGGAGCACTATGCTTCCTTAATGCAGGTTAAAACATACGAGCAGCCTTTGGTTATGCGATTCATTGAAAGGATGAATGCCCATTTAGCTCACTAATACCTTTTTCCCCCCAAGAATTGGATATGGTTCAACTTTTAACTATCCATCATTCTCTGGATTCCGTGTTCAAAGATAAGGCTGATTAATCACAGATTTATTTGTTTTGGTTAGTGAACCTTTATTTATTCAAGTGAGGCAATGGAGAACAGATTCTCATTTGCAATGCCGGTGGATTAAAACAAAGCAATATATATATATATATATATATATATATATATACACATATATACATATATATATATATATACACATTTACATACATACGCACGCACGCAAGCACGCACGCACGCAAGCACGCACGCACGCACGCACACACGCACACACGCACACACACACACACACACACAGATTCTACTTTAAAAAAAAATTCGATTTGATCCGTTTCAGACCCTTATACCAATTTGCCATCATTACTTTCAAATCTTTGTTTTTGGATTTTCTTCTGAGGCATAACTCTTGCTTGCAACAAGAAAAACTATGAAGGCCCTTCTCATATGTCACTTAATTACTCATTAAGTCTGTAATTCATCACTTTGACAATGACAGCTCATCCCAATCACAAATGTTATGCTTGACTTGGCCGCTATCAAGCTTTATTATCATTGTGTACAAATAACCTTTCCTTAACGCACCAGCCTTATCTTAAATAACACGCACGAGTTTTCAATCTAAAACAAGTGAGGACACATCATTGACTGACTTTCGGCAATCAGCTAAATGTAAACGTTACTACTGAAGCGCTTGTGTGGGTCTTTCGATGCTGCTTAGCAACTCCTTACAGACTGTGAACATTTTACGATGAAAGACGAAAAAAGAAGATATCTCATATGAATTAAAAAAGTTGAAATTCCAAGCAATTATCAAATTATTAAATCATGTTTTGCCTGCGGTAACGGCAGGCAAGTACCAAATGAGGTTAGAGGAAAACGATGACATCATTGCTATGTCGCTAAATTCCCGCCGGTAAAGTAGAAGAAAACAATTCTGTGTTTAGACACAACACACGGGAGGAAGTTTCAAATCTGGCTCTGAGTCAAAAGGTTTTCTCATCCTAATCGCCTTTGATAGTATAATGAGAAGTGTTTATCTGACATGACAGTCATGTCTAGAGAATAGAAAGAAAGATGGTGTGTGTGTGTGTGTGTGTGTGTGTGTGTGTGTGTGTGTGTGTGTGTGTGTGTGTGTGTGTGTGTGTGCACACACAAATATAAATCTTATTGTTATAACACAGCCATTATATTCGAATCCATCAGATTTGACTGCAGGTGCTATACGAGCAGCATCTTTCGCTACGACAGCAATGAGATGAATCCTTCGGAAGGGGCAGCAAAAACACTTTCATGCACCATTCATTGTTTTGGTTTCATTGTCATATTGTACATTTGCTGGCTATTTGAGGACAAATGGTCGTTTTTTTTTTTCTATTCCATTCATTTTTCCCATGGACTAAAAATGACACTCAAACATTGCATCATCTTTTTGTTTCCAGGTCCCTTTAGTTTTCTAACAACCGCTAGACCTCCCCTCTTTGCTCCAGTAAATTTGGATTCCGCTGGTGTCCTTGTGACAGCAGTGACAGCAATTTAGTATTTGAAAGCTTTTAAAAGAATTCTCTTCAAAGCAGCAGCAGCAGAAGCAGCAGCAGCAGCAGCAGCAGCAGCACAGGCGTGCATGGAAAGAGGTACTAGAACAAATAGCAGATGGTGTTGAAGCTCTGTGGTCGGTCACATCAGGGGGTGAAGCAAATGCTCATCTTTCATTAACGCTGACTACAGTAGTTTGATGCCCCCAGATTATGCTCGACATGCCTCCTCTTTTATGCAGCGTTCTGCGCAGAAATGCGTATTTGTTTGAAAGAAAGAGGTCAGGAATTATACATGCAGGAAAAGGGTTAGAACCCCAGAGCTAATGATGTGCTGTGTGCTAGCTGGGCACAAATGAAGGGATGGACTATGAATACCTATCAGACCGCGCATCCATTTATTAGCACGGCTAATTGTTTTGGCTGCAGCTCCAACCGAAAGCACGTCGTTCTTTTCACCGGCCACCAATAGCCCAGCAACTAACACGTTGTTTTAGTCATGCTGTGCCGGTATTCCATCCGTGCGTGTTAGGCAAATCACAATTACAGCAATATCTGGAATGCAATCAAGGGCTACCACCAACGATGTCATATCCAAATCATATTGATGATTGATTAGGGACGGTGTGGCAAACGTCAGTCAAGACATCGTCGATTATTTCCAATACTAATCAAAGTAAAGCCACACGCATTCAAAGTCACAGATACTATCATATAGTGTCGAACATGAGTGCAATCCCAAGTTGACAAAAATCAACATTCTGAGGCACCGCGAGAAGCTCACATATCTTTGGCCGCAAAAACAGCAATGACACGCAGAACTCGTTATGTTGTTGTTAACATTGATACTGTACATGTCGAACCCTGTTCTCTTACCACCGTGAGTGGCTGGCTGGCTGGCTGGCTGCAGAGTATTTGGATCTCATTTCATGCTGGTGACTTTTTTGTTTTTCTTCCTCTTCCAAACTTTATTATCACTCTTTTCTAAGCTGTCCACCTTGTCCTCTCATCGCCCTTCTCCTAATCCCTCTCTTTCTCGCTCACTCCGAAACTCTCTGCCACTGTGTCGCCGGCCGGCCAGCCGCTGAACGCGATTCAGAGGTCATTTTGTGAGTGGGGCTACTAATTAACAGAGATGGAATTAATCATTTTATTGGAGATGAAGCGAGTGCACAGTTCAGCTCTCGGCTTTATCTCTGTGTATTTTAATTTAATTTTTTTCCCCCCGAAACATGCTTGACCTGAGACAGCCTTGTTCTTGCGTATGGCTTCTACTTCTTTTTCCGTTAAATATATCAATATATTCACTCAAACCATTCGTAGCGATCGAATATTACAGGCATTTGGACCAATTTTCCGTCACGTGCATACTACTTGAAGTGTAGCCTTGCCACTGAGGAATGAATGGCCAAAGAATGTTTGCGTTCTGCTCGTGGCGTTGAATTAAATACAGCCTTAGGTTCAATTTATTTATGCCATAACTAGCACATTTACAGCTGCAACATTATCGGGTCGACACGGAGAAACGACTTGCCTTCATGTTGAATTGATTTTTCTCATTAATAATTCCCTTTTTGGACAGGGAATGACAGCCAAGTGAAAGTAGGGAAGGCGGGCGCTGGCGTCTCATTACAGGTGATGATATTGCAACCCAGACAGATGCCATAGCTCTACCGCTGCCAAGGAATCAATGACATGGCTGCCAGTTCAAATCACGCTCACAGCTGTCAGGAAAATGAAGTGGAGCTCAGCTTAGATATGAGACGGACGAACGGACAGACGGACGGACGGAGGGACGGACGGGTAGATTGTCTTAAAACTAAATGGCACAATGACGGACCCATTGTGAAAATGTATTCATGTCTGTCTGAAAATGAAATACAGCAGCCGGCCAG